>NC_140444.1:4895474-4952974 GCF_963576455.1 Neolamprologus multifasciatus | reverse complement strand
CTCACTGATGATTTAGGGATGGATGGAAAAACAAGAGAATGAAGTCAGAGAATATCTGGATCAAAGATGATAATGAGGACAATGACTTACCCAGGTTGGAGTCACCATCAGCCAGCCGGTTGAGCATGGAGTGGAGCGTGCCAATGAACAAGAAGTGTCTCAGCTGTATGATGGACAACCACACCAGGTGAAATATGAAGAACCTGGACTTGACACAGCTGCCGAACGACTGCACTGAACACACAAAACTGGGTGTAAAACACATCAACTAATACATGCTACTTTGTTACGTGTATATGTATTTGTATTTGCCTGCAGTGGTTTCTTTGTTGGCCAAACAGTAGAAACACTTGACACAAACAGTTTTGGATGGTAAAGTGGCTATAAGAACCTTTTTCTGTGTTTTGAGCCTCTGTCCTACCCTCAGGTGCCAGCGACGTGTTCTCCGTCTCAGGCGACTCCTGTGTCGGCGGACCTTCCTTCATCTCAGTCTCCTCCACAGTGTCAGTGTTTCCCTTTCCACAGTTTATCCTGAACGTCAGAAAAAAAGTGTGATTAACAAATGAGTGCACATTCAAAATCAACGTTGCACTGGTCACTTTTGTTCTTTTGTTAGTGACTCGGAATTATTAAAAATCAAAAGGTTTATGCTCGTCATCTGTGGTGAAAGATGAAGAAAACAAAGAAAGTGTTGTGACAGGGAAAGCGGAAAGCAAGTGGAGAACATATACCACCTGATCTGTTCCCTGAAGATCAGGACCTCACTGCTCACTCACTCACTAACCAAGAAATTTGGGTTTAAATAATGACATCCAGCATGGAAAACTTCTTTTTCGCTTGGTTTTTGTACTAGTGAAACTTGTAGGTACAATAAAGCACATTTTCCATTGGTACCTATTTGGATTGGAATGGAATCGTCTGGAGTTTTAATAAGAAAACTCCAGACGATTCCATTCTGAGCTTAAGAAGCTTCTGATAGGTTAGTACAGTCCATGTGAGTAAATTGGTGGCACACCTGTGGATGCATATAAGGCAAAACACAGAGCCTGTTTCTTTGAAATGGGAAAAATCAAGAGATATCAACCAAAACACCAGGAAAAGAATTGTGGAGCTCCATAAGTGTGGCTCAATTTTGAATACAATTTGGTGCCATTTGCAATTAAGAAATACAGATAGTTAACAAATATGTTTTTTATAATTATCAATCTAAAAAAATAAACATTTAGTCTGATTTGATGTTACAATTAAAAAAGTGTTTGTGTTTTTATCTGAAGAGTTTGTAAATATCTGGTTTCCACTGTATATTTGATGGTGTTGGTGTTTGGCTTGATTGTCAGCACAAAGAGGGAGAGAGAGGAACAGAGAGGGAGATGGAGAATGAGGACAGAACAGATGGAACAAGATCAGGTGAGACACACATGTTAGTCAAATGGTTGTTTACCAAAACTCATCAGAACATGTATCTAGTACCTAGTGTAACTTTTTAGATACCATTTGTTACTTTTCAAATTCTATATTTATTAAGTTATGCAGGCTTGTTTGCACAACAAGGCTAAATAATTATATAAACTTTTCTGAATCTAAATAGTGGACTTTGGTAGAATTAAATCTAGTTTAAGGTGTCCTGCATGTGTGATTTTTTTTTCCTATATGAAGTCATTCTTTTTTGAACAAAACTCAAAACAGAGCCTAATAATCTTTCAGTCATTTCTAGCCTCACTTAATTTCCTTTCGCTGCTCAGCTCTCACACAGTGGCTCAGCTATGCCCCAATCCATCCATATTGTGGCCAATCACATGCGAGGATATAGGATAATATCATTATGTGAAAAATAGAGAGGGGTTGAGAGACGCGACAGTCAAGTGGAGCATGCGTCTGTCCTCTCAGTGAGTGAGTGAGATAGTAGACAGCGGTGAGGAGGGCTGTGCGAAAGCAAAAACGCTAAAATATGCCTGACACATGTAAACGTAGCAGCATCTGGCTGCAGTTTAAAAACTTTTTTTGCCTCGGTCTTGGTCTTGGTCTCGTCTCAACTTGGTCTTGGTCTTGTCTTGGTCTTGATACCCTCTGGTCTTGGTCTTGTCTTGGTCTCGGATTAGGCGGTCTTGACTACAAGTCTACTATCCAATACCATCTAATGTGTATGGTCATCTTCACAGCAACGTAGGCGAGCATCCCATGACGTAATTATGACGTATGCGACACGAACACTACAACAAAGGTGGAGGTTGAGGTGATGATATACCTACAGTTGTTTTTCTAGCCATTTCCCTCGTTCTGGGTTTTAAAAATGGTGGTTTTGATTTTCACGAACAACAACAAGAATTAGAAAAATATATACTTCTGAATTCAATCACTACACCATCCAAATGCTACGTCCACTTTAAACTAAAAAGGTAAAAGACTTCAACTTTGTCAGTAATATTTTGTATTTGATTCCTTATTTAGGTAGTTCTAAACTTTTTCACAGAATAAGAACAAATTACACAAAAACATGTTAATAATACTGAATTTGTACTTGAAATGTGTGTTTAAGTACAGATTTTGTGTGTATCAAAGACGCCCATTGTTTTTATGACCTGAATGGCAAAAACCTATCATCCTCTCACCCGTAGGTGTAGTTTTCAGGCAGAGTGTAGGGGATGTGGGTTTTTGGCATCAGCAGGAAAGTTCTCGCCAAGTGAATGCTGCTGCAGGTGGTCAGGAAAATGAAAGAGTAGCGGAGAGAGATTCCCTGTTCGTAAAGAATCTGCAGGGGGAAAAAAAGGTCACTTATATAGGTCATATATATATATATATAGGGTTTAAAGTTAGGACTACATTGCTTGGCAGGTGGATGCTGACACAGGTGGCTATCTTCCCACCTCCACTAATTTAAGTCGCTATGCTAGGCCTCTGATATGTGTGTGGCTCTGACCAATAAAATGGCGTGCTGTGTCTTACAGCCAATCCAAGAGGCCTTTGCTTAAATTTTGATGAATGCAATTCTAGTAGTCGGCGCTATCTAGATACCATCTCTTCTGTTTAAGGCGGATGTGGTTCTGCTGGTTTGTTGGATGATCACCAGCTCTTACTGGGGCAGCTGAAGCAGGAGTGAGAATTAGCACCTGGAAGTTTGAGGCCATGGTCTACAGTTGGAGATGGGTGGATTATCTCAGTATCTCAGGGTTTTGAACAGTCTGTCTTTAGGGTAGACAGACTGGTGAAAGGTCTGCAGTGACTGGATACCATGCTAGTCTTTTATGGTGAAGAGAGCTGGGTGTGAAGGAAAAACTTGCAATATGCTGACTGCTCTGTTCCCATCCTCACCTTGGGCATAAGCTGAGAGTAATGACCGACAAAACAGGACGAGCTGCTTCAGTAGGGAGCCTGGGCTCTCCCTTAGAGATAGGGAGAAGTGGGTCATTCAGGACTGGATGAAGGGATGTAAATTCTAATATTTTATTTATGTAGTATTCAGCACAAATTCACAGTTGTGTTTGTTGGTGCACCAGTACAGCTACGGGATGCAGCTTGTTTCCACCTTTTTTTTTACCAAATAAGAATAAAACTGCACTTCGGTAAAGTAGTAGTGGCACTAGTGTGGGGACAGTGTTGTTTTATCCATCTAATGTGTGTGACAAATATGAGTGTAGCAATTATCAGTCCCACCTTAACGATGAGAAGCACAGCAGAGGAGGAGTCAAAGGCACCATTGTAGAAGGTGATGATGGTGGAGCGATGAGCAGGAAACAGGTTGCCCACCTTTCCGTCACACAGATACACGGATCATCAGGACAAAATATGTTTGAAAGTTTAGAAGTGGCTCAAATGTATTTGTGTTTAGGAACAGAAACTTTCTACAGGTGTAGTTACCTGCATGTTAGTTATGAGCAGTAGGATTCCACCCACAGCAAGGAGAGACAGGGCGGGGTAAAGCAGGTTTGAAAGTTCTACAAGACACAGAAATACAAACATTAGGAATGTGATGTTGCACAATATTAAAGGTAGTTAGAGTTAAAACTCCAGAGTCACGGTGCAGAGAGCAGCAAAAGTGCTGACGAGCAGATAAAATGCTGAATAATCATGTTTGAAAACAAACTTTTTGCTTTCCCCAGCAGCAGTAAAGGGTTACAGTCAGGGATGGATTCGGTGACCCTGAACCTTTAAACTTTCTATAGGCTCAGGCTGATGGGGCGTTTTGTTGTTCGTGGTCTCTCTGTGCCCTCATTCTCTCTCTCTTCTCTTTTCCCCCTATTCCACAAACATCGAGGCTGAGCCTGTTTCTGCCGGAGGACTTTTCCCATTAAAAGGGAACTCTTGCCTGTAAACAGGCAACAGCCTGATTTGTTAAGCTTTCTCTCTAATATTGTAGAGTATTCACATTGTGCCTTAAGATAACTCCTGTTGTGATACGATATAAATGAGACTGAAATCAAATGCTAATGGAAAATACTGGAAAATAAAATAAAGAGCACGCGTTTAATATGTTAATGGCCTGAATTATGCACAGTTGTGCATAATTCTCACAGTGATTGTGATTATTTTACTGGGATTCATCATATACGAGGGGTGTTACAGTGACTATGGCTACGTTCACACTGCAGGTCTTGATGCTCAATTCTGAATTTTTGATCAAATCCGATTTTTTTGTCTGCTTGTTCACACTACAAATAAAATGCGACAGCAAACGCGCTCTAGTGTGAACGCTCAAAGCGGCCCGCGTGCGCAAAAGAAAATGTCACACACAACGCGCTCTGTTTAGACTCAGAGCAAACAGTATTGTTTGACTGATGGCCCTTAATATAAAGACTTCGGACTTTACGTTTCCCAATTTTTGCTCTAAGTTATTTTGTTATTTACATAATAATGTAAATAACCTAATAATGATCCTTATTGCTGTTTTAGAGGAGCGCTGCTTCAAAGGATAGTTGCAGATTTCTGTCAGAATCTGCAGATTATACAGTACAAATAAAATGTTCACGTTTCTCCAACGTTGTCTTCCCAGCAGTTTCACCGGATGGCCAGGAAGCGTTCGCGATGTCTTATCGGGCGCTTCTCCGGCGCTGATAATTGGCGTCTGTCTTGTGTCAGTGACGTAAAAGACGGATTTAATGCGACATGACCATCAAACAGCAGTCGCTTTCTAAAACATCGGATATGTATCGGATTCAGGACCACATACGAAAGTGACCCAGATCGGATTTGAAAATATCGGATTTGTGCCGTTCACACTGTCACACCATTATCGGATATGGGTCGCATAGGGTCAAAAAAATCGGATTTGTTGCAGTGTGAACGTAGCCTAAGTCATCAGGCATGTAGTGAAAACACCTTTTACCTGTTTTCTGTCATTCGTGTTTGGTATGAACCGAGCCGTAGCTGAGGAGATGAAACCTGCTTTGTGCTTAAGATGAGAAAGCCAACACAGCTGCTCTTTTTTTTTTTTAAAACAAAGGTGATTCTTTCACAGGTTTGTCCACAAGAATATGAAATGTGAGACCAACAGTGGCTAGCATATGCAAGTTATATAACTAACTGCTAATTAGCTAAAATGGTGTTGTCACAATAGCTAGGGTGTTCGATTTCTACACTTCAGCACACAGAATAAGCTTTCAGGTAGTTAAATAAACCCAACACAATGTGACCAGAATACGAAATTCCCACAAGGAAGGGATTATGGAAAAGGTGGAAATTATGAGACAGAGGTGAAAGGTGAATCTAATAAAAACAAACAAAAAAAAGACTCATAAATATGTGTTTTCTAATAATCGTAACCTGTGCACCTACCTGGGCTAGAGAGGGCCACCAGCAATGTACCGCCACTAAAAAGGGCTCTGGAGAGGGAAAAGTATCATCAGGACACATAAAAGTTTCTGTTTTTGCCATCAGATATCAGCTACGAGGAGCAGAGTTCCTATGAGGGAGCACTGAGACATTGATTGGTGGCCTGAGGGTGAGTTTGGCCTGCAGCGAAGTCGCCTTGAGCGTTAACAGACATGAGCTGGCAAGGTTTTCTGAATCCACTCAAACTGTCCATTCTCCCCTCAGATACCACATAAGCTCATGCATGTAGCCTCTCTCGACAGGACGATGAAACGTGGAAGAGAGTGAAAGACGTAACAGAAAAGTCTAGATGCAGCTTAATGCTGAAAAACAAGTACCAATCAGGGGGCAGCATAGTTAAAAACAGCAGCATAAATACACAAAACAACTGAGTTTTGTGTAAGTAGTTTTTGTATATATAGCAAAAGTTGACCTTGAAAAGGCTTGTTGGTCTGTACCTGTCATGGCCCTGGGTCATGTGACCCAGTATTCTGAGTTTCTTGGTGTTTTGTTATTCTTTTTAGTCTAGTTTCATTTCGGTTTATCTAGTTACATTCTGCCATGTTTCATGTCTAAGTTTTCTTTGTTTGTCAAGTTCAAGTCATGTCTGGATTTCCTTATGTTTCCTGTTTTATTTTGAAAGAGTTATGTGTTTATTATGTTTAGTTTCACGTGTCCTGTCATTATGTTAATTGTTGTCAGCTGTTTTCCCCATGTGATTCTACTTCCTTTGATCATTCCTTATGTGTATTTAGTCTGTGGCTGTATCCCAATTCAGGGTCTGCAGCCTTAAAGGCCGCATTTTAAGGCCGATTACGTCATGTCACTTATTTATGTGCAAATGTTTAATAACGAAGAACATTAAAACATTACTGTTGGCCACATGTCGGCAAAGTTATGTGACATTAGTGACGTTTGTACTAACTTGGTTTTAAAGCCTTTACTTTAAAATATACGCCGTTCAATAGCTGAGCTTAATCTTACAGAGAATGATCAAAGCTCATGTAGAAACAAACAAACAAATGAACAAAAGATTTTCTCCTTCATTTCTGTCAAACAAAGCTGTATGAAACGTTTCCAGCTGTTAGTATCATGGTTGTTAGGCAACCTGGGCAGCGCGACGGAGGCTACACCGTCCCATTTCAGAAGCCTCGCACTTCCGGCCTTAGCGGTCTTTGAGTACGCGGCCCTTGAGGATCGTTGAGGCTGCGTACTTTAAGGCTGCAGACCCTGAATTGGGATACAGCCTGTGTGTTCCACTCAGCCAGTGTCAGATCGTCTGTTAACCTCACCACAGTTTTCATAGGTTTACTCCGTTGTTTCTCTGTGTTTTCTAGTTTACTCAGTGTTCACAGTTTGTCATATTTTTTCACTGAGTGTCACAGCCTTTTTGTTAACACAGTGTTCATAGCCTCCTTAGTTTTCCTAGTTCCTTGTTTTTTCTTCTGCAATCAGCCAATAAAGGCTCGCTTTATTTTTGAAACTACGTTTTGTCTCCACCGTGTCTGCATCTGGGTCTACCTCTTTCCTCACACCGGCGCACCCCGCCGTGACAGTACCAAATCTTTTATTTTGTAATCTGAATAAATTGCTCTTCAAATGAACACTGACTAAAGAAATAATCTGGCACGATTTCCATTAACATTACAACAATATAATCTGGTACTGACAATTAACTACCTATTTTATTTAAAAATCAAGTAGTGACTCAACAACACTCATTAATTCCTAAATTGTGTAATAATTCTTGTTGCGCATGTTTTTACAAAGTTACAGACTTTCTCTGCGTCTCTCCACATGTTTGAGTATAAATCATCTGACAGGAAGTAAAAGATGAATTTGACTGAATAATTGCATATTTTACCAAATTTTCTATAAATATCAAAATAATCTCATTAAAATTAATTACTGAGATTCTCTAATCTAAATCTCGCAATATAATCTCATACTCTCCTGATCACTGCAATAAATAAGAAACTTAAGTGATAACATGTTACACCACAGCTCTAAAGCAAATCTGCATTCCTAAGTGTTCCAGCAATGATTAACACAACAGGTTTGGAATAACAAATGTTTTCTCATGGGAGATGGATTATTTGAATATTGTGAGGTAGATGATTTCTTAGTACGTGCCTTGGGGCAGCTATAGTATGTGATTGTGTGATTTAGTGGTATATAAACATAACTGAGTTTTTTTGGACATTTTTTTGTAACCTGTGCAGAGAAAAAAAGTTCATTTAATAAATAAAGTGTTACCTATTGATCCGGACTCTGAACTAATCTCAGATTTTTTTGGTTTCTTTGCTGAAACTAATTGGCAGACAAGGTTTTTTTTTATTCTGCTGGAGGTCTGACCTACAAAGGTATCATAGTTTACTTATAAAGTATTGTTGATTAACAACATTTTGGGCAAACAGCAAGAAATAGTTAACAATTGTGAGTTTGGGTCTGCAGCCCAGACATATTTCAGCACTGACTTACATTGCCAGCAGTCTGGTCAGCAGTGTGCCACAGTGATCAAATATGTAGCCATTTAATAGAGTCAGGAAGTTGTTGAGGAAGGAGGCCACAGTAAAAACCAGCGAGAGCTGCTCATCTTGACCACTACAGTCTGGAAGAAAAACAAACAGAAACACACACAAATATATCTGAAACCTGCATCTGTGGTGTCCTGGATGAGTGTCCTGTCCAATCTAAACTCCAGAGTTGCTCACCTTTACTATCCGTTGTGCTGTTAGTGTCGACACACAGCCAACCAAAGTATTCCTCTTCCTTCAGCACAAACACCAGAGAGGCATAGCCAAACACCAGGCCAGCAAAAAACAGACACTCCAGCAACCCCGTGATCAGGGTCAGCCAGTAGCGTAGGCTGTAACCAGCTACAGTTCCCTGCATTTTTCACTTCGTCTCTCCAGCTCACACAAAGGTCAAACGGAACTTCCAGACAGATCTCTGTTCCTAAACCATGGAATAAAAAAATAACAGGTATACGTTTTCAGTTTTACATGCCTCAAACACAGCAAAAACTGTTCAAGAAGTGATCACGAACGCAAGAGGGAGCAACATCTGTGTGAGCATGGGCAGTATATGAACTGAAGGCCAAAGATGATAAAAAAAATAAAGTTCACTCGAGTTTTGAGTGGATTGTTTTATGCAACAGTAACAAGCTGACACAAAAAGTTAACATTTTCTCATAGAAATACTGAATGTTCATCAAAATTCATCGTGCAATGTGAAATGTTGCAATGTACACAATCACGGCAGCACTGGCTCACTCGTTTGCTTTATTTTCCCTAAAAGCCTTCCACACATTCTTCTTAGTTTCACTTCATATTTGTTACTTGGTTCTCCATGCTCCACCTGCTGCAGCAGATTCAGAACCACCACATGAGAGGGAACCACAGTGTGGCATCTATACTAACTTGAACCCTGTAGGTTAAGATTTTACATACAAACAAATAGTAGCTGCACACAAAAAAGCTGCAATCAATTTAAACTTAACTCATTAGATTAGAATAGAATAGAATAGAATAGAATAATCCTTTAATTGTCCCACAAGGGGAAATTTGGGTGTAACAGCAGCCAAAAAGACAAATATACAAACAAACAGTACACAGGACATAGAACAGAAACATACACAATTTTTCTTACATATTTACTAATTAATAATCAGATTAGCAATAACTCCACTTTTCCTTAAAACAGTTCCATACTTGTGTTAAAAAAACTGACTACAATAACACTGTGATGAACACACTTTTACCTTAATGTTTCCCAGTGAGTTTATCGGCATGGTGTATATGGTCCATTTATATTCTCCTCAAATTAAACTCATTCTGCAAAGCGCAGAGACTACAGACAGGGCAACAGTTATCGCCAAGGGGTGGTGGCTGTAATCCAGATTAATCCCGATAATCTACGTAATGACTAGGGATGGGTACCGGTATCCGGTGCCATGATGGCACCGGTTCTGACATAAACGGTAGTAACCAGACCGAAAAGCAGCGCACATTTCGGTGCTTTATTTCGGTGCTTTTTTTCCTGAGCTGTGATACACTTTCTTCTTCCTTACATTTGTATTGGCGGTTGGCAAACAACTGAAAGGTGCATTACCGCCACCAACTGGTATGGAATGATACACTTTAGATTCTAGCCAATCATTTTAAGTTTCCGAGAATAGTAGGCGGGTCCAGGTACGTACGTTCTTTTAGAGCAGAGCTACAGATTAAAAATGTCCAAGGCGAAGCGGTCAAAAGTCTGGCTGTACTTCACAGCAAAAGATGCAAACTCAGCAGCTGCAACAAGTGCTTTAAGCTGATACTGTGATGCTGTCAAAGGAGGTAACACCTCAAATCTGATGAAACTACCTGGCGACGCATAGTGTTTTTTTTTAAAGCCGAGAAATGCGCCGTATTTGATAGCTTGCTGCGAGACCTCACACCGAGCACATCTACTGCTTGTGGGTTGCCTGTTATCGGACCCGGAATTAGCAACATCCCCCAAAAACCCGAAGAGGAGAGTCCTGGCCCCTAGCCCTGCCAGTGTAGCAGAAATGATGACGGATGATGATGGCAGCAGCAGCCGTTCTTCTCTGCGTGAGTAGCTTAATGTTGTTCGTGTGTAATTTACGTTGAGTAGGCTAACCACGTTATTACATTAATGCATGTAAGGTGAACTAGCAAACACCATCATAGCTACATGCAGCTGTCTTCTTGTTTGATGGCAGATACTCCCTTCACCCTGGCCAAAAAGGCTAAAATGACCAAAGAAAAAGTGGAAAACAGTTAAACATGAGAGGTTTTTGGACAAAGTTTGTGTTTTTTTCCATTGTTTAAGCACTGCTTCCAGCCAAGAATGATACCATATATGCCCCATAGCTGCAGAAAAGGCTAACATTGTTATCTTTTTACAAAAAAACAGCTGAACATGAGAGGTTTTTGGACCACTTTTGTGTTTTCCATTCTTTAAGCACCGGTTTGAGCACCGTTTAAGCACCGGCACCGTTTCAAAAGTACCGGTTTGGCACCGGTATCGGATAAAACCTAAACGATACCCATCCCTAGTAATGACATATGGCACTACACAGACAAGGAACGCTCCAAATGTGACCATTAAAACACGATTATTCGAGAAATTTAACCTGGTCTTATCACAGTGTGAGGTTTAATATCATAAATACTTTTATAAAACACAAATATACGTCCAGTTTTCTATGCAGAGGCAAATAATTAACTCATCTTAGTAGAAATCCAACAAAACATGCTTCTAAGCGCTGACCCTCATGAAAAAGGTAAGAAACAATGCTTACCCCATAACCTCTGGGTAATCCACACATGAGACTCTGTGGGGCCATGATGCATCTTGCACCCGATAAGCATGGGCAGAGAGCTTTACTCTCTCTGTTTATAGATGCAGCTTTAATCCCAGACAGACGGACACAGGGTGGGAAAGCACGTTTATACAGTGATTCCAGTATCAGTCTAATTATGAGTTATAAACTAATCTAACGGACATGCAGTCCAGCCTGTTGACAGGTTTTCTCCCTGCTACATTTGGCGCTCGTTTTAAATAAAAAACAGCCTTAGGATCTTACTGCAGGTAAGACAAGAAAACCCATTTTCTTTCAGAATGCCCTTACTCAAATATAATCTGCTATTAATGCATATTTCACACTTTTTAACATGCCCTGCGGCTATGAAAAATAAAGGTCTTATACCAATAAGGTATGATTATTTATACAGCACTCATCTTATGGTGTAATTACCAAACATTTCCTATGTAATTTTGGTAGGTACAGCCAAACAAAGGAATAAAAATATGATAATCCAAGTATTTTTTTAAATTAATGAGTAGGGCTGTTCGATATAGCGATATATATCGGGTGACGATATAAAAACGTCTATCGTTTCATTTTACGCTACCGTTTGTTTCGTGGTGTCGCAAAATAAGCTGTTTACGGCAATATTTTTTCACTGTTTTGATGGTCACTGTAGTGGCTATATTAATTTCTTAAAGTTCTCTCTTTCTCTTATATTTAATATAACCACAATGGGCGGTGTAAGGCGGTGGACATTGTTGATGTGGTGAAATTTTCCTGAAGATCTACCACAAGAAGCTCATCACTGATATGCCACCCTCTGAGTTTTTCTAAATTTTAACTTAAAATGAATATAAAGGTTTTAATAAAAGTTAAATATGAAATGCCTCTCACACTTGCGTCCACTCATATTTTCACTTCCTGCTATTGAATGTAACTCACTGCCTTTATCCAGGCTTTCTCTGACCAAACTAAAATTGATTAATGATAATATTACATGTAAACCTTACATTTACTTTGATAATTTTAATCTAGCTCATCATCTTTGTCATCAAGGTTTTATGTGCAAGGCAAGCTTCACAAGAAGCATTTTACAGCAGTGTAATAATCACCTTCACAATTTACCGTCAGTATAACATATCTTAACTTGTTGTTGAAGGGTCAGGCTAAAAACACTATTAGCTACTTACTTACATAACATAATGAATATAATAACATAATCAGTATAACCAGGGTTTTATTGACTGTTTGACTTCTTCATGAATTATGGGAATGCATTAGCTGCTTTCACAGATGAATCTGTATTACTAAAGTTTCCATGATATTTTCAGGCACCAAAAATGTAATGGGCTCATTAAGCCCCCAGCATCAGAAAACTTGTGATTTTCCTTTCATATGGAGCTATGGATTTCTAGTTTGTTTGTTTGCTTATTTTAAGAAATGAAAATATGGAAACCTTTTATAAAAAAACAGGCTGTAACTGTTCATTGACAGATTTAAAATAATAATTTAAAATAGTAATTAATTAGTATTTGTGAATAAAATTGGTGATGGGTGTGAAAATGGCAAAAGAAGAAAATTCGTGCCTAGCTTCTACTTGCTATAAATATGCTATAAATAAACTGCAAACAGTAAAATGAACTTATTAAAAAAACATATTAAAATGTATACAAAAAATACTTTTAAGTAATTGTTTAAGAACTCTTGTCCATCAGAGAGCAGTTTTTTAAGAAAACTCTTTGACAAATCAGGTGCAAAACTGAACCTGAAGCTATCACAAGCTAAGCTAAGCTAAGCTAGCAATTGGAAAAAATGAAAAATAAATCAAACCTTGTGATTCTAAAATAACTCCTGGTTTTTGTGCAGAGAGAAATAGGAACTTAAGAAACCCTAAAACAGTAAAACATTGAAAAACAGAACAGACCTTTACTAAGAGGGTAGCAGTAGGGCTCCTCAGGAAGTTGGCGCACTGGTTTATTCACCACCTGCTCACATGCCAATCACAGAATCGTCCTCTGTGATTGGGGGCGGGGCGTTTATCCGGACAGCTCACTGAGCTAAAGCTGAGAGAAGTGACCAGATATCATTAACAACCTTCACCGTGGTCTGCTATCTTCTTCAAGATGATGCAGAGCTGTGCGACCAACTGTTCGGTAACAGGTAAAAAAAAATTAAAAAAAATCTCTGCAACTCTCCTTGTGGTCAACAACAGACACACATTATGCCCCATCGTGGACTTAACCAATCAGCAGTGTTGGGAAGTAACGGAATACATGTACCTCCGTTATGTATTTAAAATACAAAACAGTTACTTTGTTGAAATAAATGGATTACACAGCGGTACTTCCCTGTTTCATATTGTGGTGGGTCAGGACTGTTTGGGTTTTGTTTGACAGCTATGTTCTGTTGTTCCAGGTGGCAGCGTTACGGTTGCCATGGTTACAGGGTGACGCTCTCTCTCTGCTGTTTCCTGGGTGAGAGAGCGCCTTTTTGTTGTTGTTGTGCTAAGCTAATAGGCAGAATGCTACCGGTATAGCTCTAAAGAATGTAGCATCATAGGCAGTGTAGTCCGTGCTGCAGGGAGAATGGACTGCCATACCCGTTATGTGTCTGTGAGTGAGGGAGGGAGAAAAAGGAAAAGTACGAGCTGTCATCCAGCAGAAACGGGAGCTGGAAGCATCTAAATATAATAATAACCACTGCAGCCAAGAAGAGTGCCTGAGGAGCCCAGTTGTAAGTAAGCTATTAAGACTCGACTGTACGCTGTGTTGGTGTTTTCCTCCAAAAACAATACATTCCATTGGAGCAGCCTTTTAACGCCTCTCTCCATCTCTCGCTAGCAAAGTTGACCCAGACAACAAAGTAAAGCTAGTTTTCGGCTACGAGCCCGACACAGAACCCACCGTATTAGCCAGAGGTCCCTTTAAGCCAAGACCAGGAAAATCTCCTTCATGTTTTTCTGTGTTTTATTCTCAGTTACTTTCACACAAAGGCATCTGCTGTGATGTTCACAATTCTGATGAAGTCTCATGTGTATCAGTACTGATAAATGATCAGAATTATAATATTTCTGAGGCTAAATTGAATCGAATCAGGACTTTGAGAACCGGAATCGAATGGATTATAGAAATCAGTGATGATACCCAGCTAGGGCTGCCACAAACGATTATTTTGATAATTGACTAGTCACCGATTATTTTTGCGATTAGTGACTAATCAGATCATGCATCCATTGGACGTACAACATACAGCTTATTGCACCAGCATGCGTCTTCTCTAATATAACTATCATTAGCTTACAGCTTTAAGTGTTTAAGGTATGTGCTAACTAAAAATAAAAACAAGATGATGGTTTATTAAATTTTAATGAAAATTGCTGATTGTTTTGGTGAAGTTTAATAAACTCCTTGCTATCTAAAATATAACGGGACACCGGAGTATATTCTCGAGCATCTCACACTTCTGATAATCAGTTGTCTGCTTGGTTTATTCAGCTGTGTAAAAACTATAACTTTAATCTCAGCCAAACCGATTTACTCAGGAGCAAATAAAATACTACAAAAAAGCCAAACAATAACATTTTTAAGTTATCTAAGTGACTTATATATGTTTAACCTGAAGTAGCGAAAGACAGCGGTGGGTTTGAAAATGATTTGCCGGGAGTCCGGTGTTCTCACGGCTCTAGTGAGCCTTGAACCCGGCTAGCTATCGAGCTAGTGGGTAACAGATGTCTCCGAAAACGTCGGAGCGCTTTTGAAGATATGTGGTGTCTTGATAAACTGAGCAGATATTTGAGGTTTACACAGTTACATTCTCGCCTGAAAATATGTTAAACTTTTATTTTGTGACCCAGAAAGAATAATAAGAGTAATATTAAAACTAACTAGCTGCTGCCATTGTTGGAAACTGAGCTGGGCCGCGCTATGAATTCTGGGACACAGCTTCTTTTTCTTCTGGGTTTAACGGCAGCTGGCATCCTTGTACATGCAGTGCTGCCATCTTCTGTTTCAGTCTGTTATTACACTCTTAAATCCTACTACTTATTCCTGCGTCTTTTGTGATCTTAAAAAGCTTCAAACGACGCGTCGACTATTAAATCAGTCGTCGACGATTTTGATAGTCGACGTAATCGTGACTAGTCGACTAATCGTGGCAGCCCTATACCCAGCCCTAGTGAGCGGCCTAGGCCTGAGAGAAGTGGATGTAGCTGTAATAAGAAAAGAAGAAAAGAACTATTGATAACTTTTTTTGTTATGTTAAGGCCTGATCCTTCTGAAATTCATAGCCAGTGCTCTGACACGTGCCATCAATCTTTGAACGCTGAAAAAGCACAGTGTATCCAGGAAACACATTATATGCTGCAATAAATGCACTGCCCAAGTGTCCCCTCTCTCCAATGCCTTTCGGCAGCAGACAGCAGCAAACAGGTCGTCAGAGGAGGCTAAGATGATGATTAAGTTTAACATTTTCTACAATACTGACAAAGCACTTTAAGCACAAGTTTGTTAGTTAATAATTAAGTTAGTCTAGAGCGCTGTGATGTCCAGATAGCGGGCACATAGCTGTTTTAATACTATTACTTTTAGGACATTTTCAGAGATACGCTTATTTACAAAGAAATAAAAAAAATAACCTGTTTGTACAATAAAGCTTCAAAGCACTTTTTGTGCACCTTTTACACCTATAGCTGTGTTAATTTGGCTAATTTCTTATTACTTTTTAATTTTTTAAAAAGTAGTAAAAAGCCACTTAATAAGCCACTCTTATTGTACATATAAATTATACTTTGAGACTAAATAACTTTAAAATTCAGCCTCAGATTTATCAAATTAAATAAGGCAGTTTATCATTTTTGATTATCCCATTCTGGTTTAAATAATAAGGATAAGAGTGACTGATTACTTTTACTAGTTTATTTCCCAAATCAATTTTAAAAAAGACTGGAGATGCAACAGAAGAAGGAAAGTTAAATACTACACAAAAGCCACAGAATTATATTCAAGATATGTATGTATTATAAGAATTGTAAAACAAAACTCTACAATCAATTTACACTACTAACTACTCACTGCAATACAGTGTGTTTCACTGCAATCCTCAGTGCAGAGTTCATTCAAACTAAACCGGTGTCTTTTATACCTGTTTCTTGATGTTTTACTTACATCTATAAGTGTGGGGGAGGGGACCTCACTAAAGGTGCCTAGCCTCCCAACAAAATGGCCCTTCATCTTATTAAAAGAAAACTAAACAAAGACAGAATAATGGGGCAGGTCAATTAAAATACCATTATTTTGTGGTCAATACATTAAAATATAGAGTCAAGCAGCAGGTACTGGGCAGCCAAACACAGAGTCACCAAAGAAAATAACAATGAAGAATTTGAAGAATATCAAAGAGGAGTACCTCAGTATCTTCCAAACTCCAGGGACTTGTGCCGAACCTCTGATGAAGATGATGGTATGACAGGAGTTCAGACAGCAGTTCTGATAATGAGGATGTGTAATACACCTCTTCCTCCAAACATTGTTTGTGGCGTCTAGATGGTATCAGAAGAGGTGTGGATATTATTCTTTAAACATTTGCTAGCTTTGCCCTAGATTATTTAGATAGTAGCTTTGATTTGCATTTTCTGTTAATCCAGTAGTCTGGATGATAGAAGTTTGGATGATGTCCATCAGCATGAATGTTCTTATCTGCCACGACATCTGCTCCAAACCCAAGTGCTGGCTTCCTCCACCCGTACCTGAGTCGTTTGTTGACCTTCTTTGTTAAATCTGTGAAATGTTGAAACTACAAATAAACTAGTGCAGCGGTTTCCAACCTTTTTTGCGCCACGGACAGTTTATGCCCGACATATTTTCACGGACCGGCCTTTAATGTGTCGCGGATAAATACAACAAAAGAAAACTAGTACCGGTACTGAAAAAAAGAAGATTTATTTATAACACACCTGAAAAGACCCAGGAAAACCGAGTTAACGGTCAAAACGATAAAAAAATAACGCTGAAAACCGATAAAAACCCTGAAACCCATACATTTCACACCTGAGCCTCAACTCTCGCGGCCTGGTACCAAACGACTCACGGACCGGTACCGGTCCGAGGCCCGGGGACCGCTGAACTAGTGCACTTTTTGTTCCATTCCTCTATCTTTGAGTCAAGTGTTGGTGCTGTTTGCACTTAGTTCTGAAGCTGTCAATAAGAAACTAACATGGTGACTCATTATGGGTCAGTGAACTATTAGTGGTTTCAAGGCTGAAAAATTGTTGCCGTTTTCCCACAGTCTTCACATACTATACAGGTTTAAGGCACCTCTGCATTGTTTTCATTGGTTCTCATGGAAGATAAGTGTCTCAAAGGGTAAATTTGGCTTTGAAAACAGATTACATACTAGCATAAGGCAAAAAAACCCCCCAAAAAAACAGTGAGCTTAAGCTGGCCTGATTACCACATTGACCAACAACAATCTGTTGGGAACTTGTAACTCCAAATAGTGCTTAAAAATAAAAGAAACATTTACCAGAAAGCAGGTGTGACAGGTGAGAAATGGGAACTGGGGAGTCACCGCCACTGGGTGGAGCTTGTGCAAGAGCCAGCAATAGCAATAGAAAGAAGAAGAAGAAGAAGAAGGGGGAAAAAAGTCAAGTATCCTTGGGCAAGATACTAACCCCAAGTTGCTCTCTGATGCATCCATTGGAGTGTGAATGTACTTAGAAAGCACTATGTATAGAGAAAGTGCTTGTGAGAATGGGCGTGATTGGGTGAATGTGGCATGCTGTATAGAGCGCTTTTGAGTACACTGGGAGAGTAGAAAAGCGCTATATAAGAACCAGTCCATTTTTACCTTTTAATAACCCCTGTCCATGAACTACTCCGGCCTTAAAGCTCTCCAACTACTTGGTGCTCTGTGCTGCAGTTTGGCACAGTATTTAGAAGCTTTTAGTAAACTTAAAAAAACCCCTAATAATAACAATAATAATAATAATGAAATACAATGACCCAGCCTACACTGTAAAATCTAATTAGTTCCCAGAACTCAAAAAAATTGAGGAAACTCATTGCCTCAAAAAAATTGAGTAAAGCTTAGCTAAAAATGACTAAATTAGGATAACTTATTTATTTTGAGTACTTTGTACAAGCTCATTTGTTCCCAGAACTCAAGAAAATTGGATCAAGTTTACGTAAGATGACCAAGTTAGGGCAACTTACTCATTTTGAGTACACTGTACGGCCTTGTTAGTTCCCAGAACTCAAAAAAATTAAGGAAACTCGTTGCCTCAATAAAACTAAGTAAAGCTTACTTAAGATGACTGTTAGGACAACAGCCATCATTGCAAGTCTGCAGTATTAAGAATAACTTGATATTTCTGACTGTACAATACTAATTGTTTACCTACTGACAAACATTTCAAGTTCAACTAAATGAAAAAACTATTTGTGGTAATCTGAATGTGATTAAAAATAATTAACAACACTTTTTGTAATGATGTTAAAATCAGCCCAACTTTTATTTTCAAACACAACAAAGTATAACAGCCAACATACTGGACACTGTTCTGCTGAACAACAAACAATTATATTGCCATCACTGTTATAATCTTGCAATGAAACAAAGTTTCAGATGTAATTATTCTGAAAATAAGTTTAGGCCTACCACAAGTTTGTTTTGTACTTACATTACTTATATAATCAAAATAAAATATTTGTTGTTCTGTCACAAGTGCAGTCTCTAATTTAAACAACACATTTGTTTTTCATTCCAACACATGAGCTGGAATGTTATAATATTTTAAGGATGGCTTGTTTCCAGTCCAGGCATTACTGCCCGAATGACTGTCATGGATCGAGGTGATCCAAATGTAAGTGCAGAAGAAAGTCTTTAACTTCCCTTAAGTACATTGGCAGTGGATGTGGGTTGGAGATGCAATGAGCTTGAACCTGCAGGCGACCATCTTCACTGACCACACCATCTGTGACGGAGGACTCATCTCTCCTGTTGTCCTGCAAGCAAACAATCATTTTTTGGAACATGAACTTAATTGCTTTCTTAAAACATTTTTTTCTGCATTTGGTATAAAACAGACTCCAATTTACACAATCTCAGGCTCCCTCCCCACCGGAGAGGTGACATTCAATGTCCCACTGTCAGTCTGGATAGCCGTGACCACCACTCAACACACAATAATGTCATGAAAGCATCATTTTAAAAAGGGCTATGCAAACATGGCCAATAACTTTCATTCTAATGATGTGCAAAATGATTTGGGCACAAAACAAATTTTGCTGTTAGAAAATTTGCAGACTTCACTATATACAGTGTAGACCCTCTAAACTGAGTTTGGGGGATGTGATCTTTCAAGAAATGCAGACAAACTGTTGTTGTTTGTTTACTTACACAGCATGTCTTGTAGAATTAACTGGAGTCAACAGCAACAGCATAGTGCTGTCATATCTCAAGTCTAATAACAGAAGACAGGAAAAGATCAGTAAAGAAACAACTTCCCCAAACCAAAGCACAAATCAAACAATAAGTAAAACAGGCTGATCTAAAGTATGATTAAAGTTCAGCCTGATTAATATAAATTTCACTGACAGTTGCTAATATATTGGAAAACCAAAATACTCACCACTGAGTCGATGTCTTTCTGTCCAACAACAGGAGTGCTGATCCCGAGCCTCAAAGACAGTAAGAAGCAAGCAGAGGGAGAAAAAGCAGAACATTTTTCAGAAACTGATTTGATCCTTAATGGCTGTGCAATTATTGTAACATAGAGTTTGCTTATGTTGTTAAATAAAGTCTAGATTTGACATTAATAGATGCCACAGATGTCCAAAAGCTGCCACAAAGCATGAAAAAAAATGGATGTCTCCGAAAACGTCGGAGCATTTTTGCAAATATGTGATGTCTTGATAAATTGAGCAGATATTTGAACTTTACACAGCTACATTGTCGCCTGAAAATATCTTAAAAGTTTATTTTGTGACCCAGAAAAAGTAATAAGTTTTTTAGCCGCGCATACACAGGCTCAGACAACCAGCCAACAAATGTGATCCCCCTTTTCCCCAGACTACCCTTTCTGGGTCACAAAATAACCTTTTAAGATATTTTCAGGCGAGAATGTAGCTGTGTAATGCTCAAATATCTACTTAATTTATCAAAATATCACATATTTGCAAAAGTGCTTCCAGGTTTTCGGAGAGCTCTGTTATCCACCAGCGCAATAGCTGACCGGGAGGTCAAGGCTTGATAAGAGTCCGCGAGCACAGCTAACTCCTGGCATATTCTTTTCAATCCCCCTGCACTCTTTTGTTACTCAGGTTAAACATGATATATATAATTAGTTAGCTAGTTATGGCTATGGATTGAAAATCCCCCCACACCCCACCCCTAATGGCTGCACCTCCCGAAGAATTTTGTCTGGGCTCTTATTTCACTTTTTTATTTCAAACAATCAACAGAAAATTCAACAGACATATTTTTATGTAAGGTTTTTAAGGCTGTGGTGTTAATTTTTAAGTAACATGAGCCCAGCCGCAGCAGCAACGCTAGGCTAACACTAACTAGCTAGCAAGATTATAAACCTGGTGCTAAACTAAGAGAAGCCACAAAATCAGTTTGAATAAGAGTAAACATTTACTCACCAAGTCAGTGTATCAGATAAAGATTCACAGCAATGAAAACAATAATATCTTGAACTGACGCTTTTCCAGGTTTGCTCACCATATTCCATAACAAATGCTGGCACCATGAACATGCGGACTGATCCAAGAGGGAGGAGGACAGTAGTGACGGGGCATTTTCAAAACACATCTTTCATCCTTCTGCACTGAGAAACAAAACTTCCATCTTACTTAGTTTTTCTAAGTTAAGACAACTCAAATAAATTGAGTTTATCATTTTTTGCATAAAAAGTACTGGTAACTTATTTAAATCGAGTTCTGATAACAAATTGATAAAAACTGAGTTCAGCCTATTTAATATTTTTAATTAAACACAATATTACATTTTACAGTGTAGGCTTAAAGGCATAAAGCTAAGATCTAAAAAAAAAATCATTAATGAAAACCAGAACCTAACTAAATAGAAGAATATTACTAATCAAAAAACACAAACATGGAGTCACCAGACTTCCAACCATGACAGATTAGTTAATTATTTTACTACTATCTACTCTTTCAAGAATTTTAAAAAATACAATAATTTGGTCTGCAGTTAGCTGAAACAACTAACTGACCTTCAAAGTAAAAGAAAGGTAGTGGTGTGTAGCCTGTAACAGGGATCAACTGATCAAATTCACCACTGGTGAATCACCAGTCTTGTAGGAATTGGCCATGCTGATGATTTAGAGGAAGACGCTATTTAAGTTAGTTTGGAAAGCTTGACAGAAGAGAAAAAAAATATAAATAAATATCAACAGTTATTAAAGTTGCTGTATTTAATGAAAGGCCCGCTGGAATCCTGTGAATATTTTTATGTAATAATTATACATTTTTATTTGTACAGAAATGCATGAAGTCATTAAAATTTTCACTTGAACATACTATATTGTCAATAAAAAGTTAAATGATAGGTATAGAATGACACCCATCCCTACAGTAGATGTGGACTAAATGGTTGTGTGTTTTTGGCTCGAAGTTAAGGAAACCTCTGCTTCTCATATCAAATGACTGCGGTCGGTTTAAATGAAACAACCTCTGTATTGTTTTAATATCCCTCCGCCAACATAACAGAAAACTGAACCTGCCGCACATGCGCACATTCGATGAGTGTGCGTAGCACGTGCACGTCAGCTGTGTGACGTATCGAGAACCCGAGAATTTAAACTGTAGACAGACTTTCGGCGTGAAGAAGCTTCAGCGGACAATCAAATACTCGGAAATAATTTGAAAAACGTGCAGTTTGCAATTGTGCTAAACCGTAAAGACATGACAGAATTTAGTGAAGTGAACAGAAGGAAATCTGTGGAAATCGTTTCATCGCTCCAAACGGATAAGGTAGAAAAAAAGAAGGAAAGAAACAAAGTTTAGCATTTTTGGATAAATCACTTTTATTCCTGATAAAATAAACTTCAGTACATTGCTCTATCAAATAATATGTGATGTCAAATTGTTAATAGAGTGTATATTGTTAGTGTGACATGTCACACATACATTTTTGTGTTATCAGTTGTTGGATTTCATTAGTAAACTGTAGTGCAAAGTAGGGCTGCCACGATTAGTCGACTAGTCACGATTACATCGACTATCAAAATCGTCAACGACTGATTTAACTGAAGAAGCTTCTCGGATGAGAGGTGAAACGTCTTCAAGTAACTTAAAGAAGTCCAGACGCTTTTCTTTGCAAGCTCCTTTGACGACTGATTTAATAGTTGGCACGTCGTTTGAAGCTTTGTAAGATTACAAAAGATGCAGGTAGTAGGATTTAAGAGTGTAATAACGGACTGAAACAGAAGATGGCAGCACTGCATGTACAAGGATGCCAGCTGCCGTTAAACCCCGAAGAAGAAGAAGCTGTGTCCCATAATTCATAGCGCAGCTGTCAACAATAGCGGCAGCTAGTTAGTTTTAATATTACTCTTATTATTCTTTCTGGGTCACAAAAAAAAAGTTTAACATATTTTCAGGCGAGAATGTAGCTGTGTAAACCTCAAATATCTGCTCAGTTTATCAAGACGCCACATATTTTCAAAAGCGCTCCGACGTTTTCGGAGACGTCTGTTACCCACTAGCGCGATAGTTAGCCGGGGGCAAGGCTCACCAGAGCCGTGAGAACACCGTTTTCAAACCCACCGCCGTCTTTCGCTACTTCAGGTTAAACATATATAAGTAGGGATGGGTATCGAAAACCGGTTCTTGTTGAGAACCGGTTCCCACTGTTTCAATTCCTTGGAATCGTTTGCCATTTTTGCAAACGATTCCCTTATCGATTCCAGTCGCCCCGAATGACGTCACCACGTTGCGGAGCGTCATTTACCTGGCAGGAAACACGGCGCCTAAGCGGCTCAAACGCTCAAAAGTTTGGTTATACTTTACGAGAACGGATGACAACAGGGCAACTTGCAATACTTGCAAAGTAGATATGTTATTTAAGGGAGGAAACACTACGAATATGCAAAAGCATTTGCTCACAAAACACGCGATGACCTTAAATGAATGTCGTGTTTTTAATTCCGCTCCGGACTCGTGAATCTCAACCCAGCAGCAGCGGTAACGTTTGCACGTCCTCTCCCGTTAATGCGGCAGGTAAATAATCAACTAACAGTGCATATTATGTTAGCGCGATCTGCCTTATTACAAAACCTGCTATTACTGTGCATTTAGGTGACCATGATGAGAGAGACAGACAGAGTCTGGCTCAGATGCTGGCAGTTGTCGCTGCAGTCTACCGGTAGCGTCTCCTTTCAGGCCAGGATAGACGAATGTCACCGAGCAGTGACTAAGTTTGTGGTCAAAGGCTTGCACCCATTTGCCACAGCAGATGCCCCGATTTTAGGTAAGTGAATGTGTTTAATTGTAGGCAGGGACATTACTGGATATTCTTGTTTTATTGCTACAGAAGAATATTTATTTTATTATTTTACATTTACAATTTTTTTCCTGGGGACCCTGTGACACCCCATTGAAAAGCCGTAGGCTGTGGATCTCTTAAGATGTCACTGTTGGTTACTCCATGTTACTCCTAAATTTCTATCTCGTTCAAAGAGAAGATATAAAACAAAGTTCTAAGCTATTTGACCTTAGTGTTCTCCTTTTTTAAAAAGAATCGATAAGAGAATCGATAAAGAATCGAATCGTTAAACAGAATCGAAAATGGAATCGGAATCGTGAAAATCTTATCAATACCCATCCCTATATATAAGTCACTTAGATAACTTCAAAATATTATTGTTTGGCTTTTTTTAAAAATATTTTATTTGTTCCTGAGTAAATCTGTTTGGCTGAGATTAAAGTTATAGTTTTTACACAGCTGAATAAACATCAAGCAGACAACTGATTATCAGAAGTGTGAGATACTGGAGAATATACTCCGGTGTCCTGTTATATTTTAGATAGCAAGGAGTTTATTAAACTTCACCGAAACATCTGCAAATTTCATTAAAATTTAATAAACTATCATCTTGTCTTTATTTTTAGTTAGCACATACCTTAAACAATTAAAGCTGCAAGCTAATGATAGTTATATAAGAGCAGATGCGTGCTGGTGCAATAAGCTGTACGTTTTACATCCAATGGATGATGATCTGATTAGTCGACTAATCGCAAAAATAATCGGTGACTAGTTGACTATCAAAATAATCGTTTGTGGCAGCCCTAGTGCAAAGCATTTAAAATTTAATTTCAAAGATTTCTAAAAATCTGACTGCCTTTTCTTTCTAGATGTTGGAGGAAATGGGAGAATTGGATTGCAGGCATTTGAAATTGCCTCTTCTGATGCTGGAAAATCTTGAAAAAATCATCACCCCCTATGTGAAAGATGTTTC
This sequence comes from Neolamprologus multifasciatus, assembly GCF_963576455.1. Taxonomy (NCBI): domain Eukaryota; kingdom Metazoa; phylum Chordata; class Actinopteri; order Cichliformes; family Cichlidae; genus Neolamprologus; species Neolamprologus multifasciatus. Next base: position 4,928,372 of record NC_140444.1, on the reverse strand, counting down.
AGAGGAGTAAGTCACAAATTTAAAGCCATCAAACTTACAAGCAGCAAAAATGACCACTACATACACACATATACTCTGATTAAATGTTTGTTTTACTCAAGTATTTATTGGTTTTTTTTTTTTCTTTTAAATCTTTTAGTCAGTGGGCATCCTTAGCCGATGGTGACCCTGGATCAAAAGTTGTCATTCTGTTGTCCAACATGTGCCATGCGATTATAGAAGAAATTAGCGCCTTGGTCCTGGAGGTTGTAGAACCTCAGGTTCTTGCCAAGGGGCACAATCATGCATGTGGAGATAAGGTAAGTTTGCAGGATGGGTGCAGCTGCTGCAGAGTAACAGAAAATAATATTCAAGCCAGCTTCAGAAACACCCTTCATCACTGTTTTGGTGAAGCCCTGTCCATGGCACAAGGTAAGTCCCACAACTCGGATATATTAGTAAAGCTGTTTTCAGCAGAAATTACTAAAAACGTCAACACGTCGCTGGCTCGTATCACAGGGCCAGCTCCTACCCCAAAAACTCATGACTCAGTGACAGGTATGAGCATTATACAAATGGTGTATAATGTGACTGAGATTTTTGAATGCATCTTGAATATCAGCAGAAAAATCACAGACAAGGCATCTGACAGCACGACATGCTCAGACTCTAACTGTAAGCAGACTTGCTGTCTAGATGTGGAGGAGGAGGAAGATGCAGAAATCCCACAAATAAGTGACTGTTCCTTAGAGAATTCATTGTGCACGGATAATCTGAGTCCTCCTCCAACTCCAGAGCTCCCTAAGTATTCAGAAACATTTGTCCCTTCAGCATTGATTTTAGCCTACCAGGAGAATTCTTCACCAAGTCTCAAGTCTCCTGACTGTCCAGTCAACATGACCTTTCTTACTGTGCTTCTTGCTAAGTTAGTCGACCATATTGCATCAAAAACCAGAACATCCATACTAAACGTGGACCTGATTCAATTACTGGGTGGTGTAACAATGAGGGCTGAAAAAGAACTGGATTGCATTCCCCCACCAAGTGTTGAAAACCTGCACATCCCCATCTATAAAAAGCTGTGCAAGAAGTTTGGATCCAAATACTTGTTGCAGGCTGCCATGGAATCTGGTGACGAAGCATTTGAGATTGCTGTTTCAGAGGTTTTAGTGTCACAGCTCCAGAAATCTTTAGTAAGGTCAAAGAATTCTGGGATGATATGGAGAGTTGTCAAGGATGGTAAACTTTCTCCAGTGCGTGAGATTCCAACACCAGAGTCCCCCAGTGAAGAAAGTAATGAACAAAAAATACCCCTGCCTTCAAACACATCACCAGCCAGTACTCTCAAGAAGAGTACTGGCTGGTTTTCTCGTCTTTCCAACACGCTCAACAGAGCCCTGGACAGTGACATTCACAGACTTGACTATACAGTGACAAACCCACCCGTCTGGACAAACCCTGTTCTGTAATTTTTATCTTGAAAACTGATCTGAGGCTCATTTCTCAAGATAAAAATAAATGCAATTTAGGGCTTATTAAAATACCTCTTAGAAAGTTAAGTTAACAAAGGAGATCTGGAATTTTAAAAAGACCTACAAACAATCATCTTTTCAAAAGTTGGGACATGTGCAACTATTTAAAAATAGTGCACAGATAATGATTATTGGACACATAAGCTGTAATGTTAAAAGTAATAAAATGATTAAAAAATATTAATTTGGGTAAGACAAGAGTCACCATGTGTCTGTCACTGGCCAGTTGTTAATGTCTGACTGTGTCCATCCTAAATTAGCTCAGCTTGTTTAAGCTAGTGTCCAGAATACTTTTGTGATCTGAATGAATGTACCAACTTTTTGGAAAGATGGTTCTCTTTTCCATCACCTCCAACCGGTCGGGGCAGATGGCCGCCCCTCCCTGAACCTGGTTCTGCCGAAGGTTTCTTCCTGTTAAAAGGGAGTTTTTCCTTCCCGCCGTCGCCACGTGCTTGTTCATAGGGGATCATTCTGATTGTTGGAGGGTTTTTTTTGTAGGATCTTTGCCTATGGTGCTATATCTCTACATCGTACTGACTTCTAAGCACCATAGTGGTTCTGTGGGTGATCATCAGAGGAAGGTTTAGGAGTATTTTGCTCCCTCAGCCGCTCTCTGGGGTTCATCCTGTGTTCCTGGCTTTCCTCCAGATTCTCCTATTGGAAATTCCAAATTTATTACAAAAAACAATTGGAAAATAAAAGACAACAACAACTGAAAAATACCTTGGATCTGTTTTTTTCTCTCTGACTATTTTTAAAGCTTTTAGGCTGCTGCATGTTTTAATTACTGTGAGAATAGGCTCTGATTTCAGTGGAGATTCAGTTTACTCAGCGTCACAAACATGCTTGTAGATGTTTTTTTTCACCATTTCACAATTATTCTGTTTGTTGTTAATTAAAAAAGTAAATAATAATCTAACAGTTATAGCAGTATTGTGCAAAAGTCTTGAACTACCCCAATTTTTTAAATATAGAAACATAAACACACATACATAGTTACAATGCTATTAGGATACACTGTGAGACACCATTGTGATCTGACATTCCATCCTATACTATGACATTGTCTTTGGTGCTCAGCTGAACTGTCAATGATACATAATTGAGGAATTTATATAAAATATTTGCATATAACTTATAAATGTTGGCACTCACAGTGGCCTAGGCATTGTTTAGTTAAAGTTTCATCTAGATTGGGTCACTTGTCTTGGAGGAAATAGGGAACATACAAACATATAAGACTAAATATGTTTTGAGACTACAGACAGATTTTTTGGGTCGAGAATTGCTTTAAAAAGCTTTTTTAATAGTAAAAGACGACATGGTTTAGTCAAACAGTTTTGTAATGATTCTAACTAAACACTAGATGGAGACAAACACAAACTGAACTTCATGCCAGACACTGGTTTTATTAAAGTAAATGAAATTTAATACAGCAAAACTTCACATTTATTTGTTAACTAAAACACGGTTTGATTAGTGTCTAATATTTTCTTAATATGGAAAAATAAAAATCAACCCATTATGAACGATGTGTGTGTGTGTGTGTATTTACAGTGGTCCTTTACTTTGAATCCTGTATTTATTGACTGTTTATCATTGTTGTCCATTTAACATTTAAGAGATTAACATATTTAATTAATCATAGCATTTACAGTAACAGTGTAGTATTTTTTAAATGATATTGAAATGGACTGTTTTTTCTTTTTCTAGAACGGTGCAGGATCTTTAAGGTTCTGTGGTTTTCTTGTCTAATCTGGCCTTCTTGTTCTTCAGTGTAACCATCTAGGTGCTCTACACCTTGTTATAAGCCCTCTGTATTTCCATTTGCCTGGAGACATAATAATAATAATGGTTCTCTCACGCCAACCGGTCACAGCAGATGGCCCCGCCCCTCCCTCAGCCTGGTTCTGCTGGAGGTTTCTTCCTGTTAAAAGGGAGTTTCTCCTTCCCACTGTCACCAAAGTGCTTGCTCATAGGGGGTCATATGACTGTTGGGTTTTTCTCTGTATGTATTATTGTAGGGTATAGCTTGCAATATAAAGCGCCTTTGGGAGATTTGGCGCTGTATAAATAAAATTGAATTGAATTGAACCACTTTAATTGTCTTTTCTGGTGTATAAGTGTTTCTGACCTGGGTGCATTATTCTTTTTTAAGAATTCCAGTGAAGAGATGTCAAATGTGAATCGAACACATGGAATCACACCCAGTTAAATTTGAGCCCCCCAAAGTGTGGCATTGTGTATAAACTTTAATGTAATTCCTCAACTGTAAATGCATTTTTTTCTTTTGTTAAACTCCTTCAATTAAAACTGAAAGCCTGCAATTAAATTACAGCTTGACTGTTTGGTTTAAAATCTCCTGTGGTACATGGACGTACCTGTACACCGGTTTGACTTCACTTACCCTTTGAGCTATTTAGAGGTGAGAAATGCTGCCATTGCCACGAGTGGTCTGATGGGGGAGGCAAAGAGACACGAATGTGACCTTGGAGGGAGTGGTTGAAGATAGAAAACATGGTTCCTGCTATAAGAAGGAAGAGCAGAAAAAAGGGGGGAAGAAAGAGCGAGAGGAGGGGGTGCTGACAACAAGCCTACAACACTGTCTTTCATCAAACTGTCATGCTGTTGTGTTGGCTGTTTCCCAGCTCCTGCTTTTACTGCCCGTGCATGTACCAAGCAACACCAAACAAGCATAATCAATCCCAACCAACCCGCCCCATACCCTCCTCCTTCCCCCCCCTTTTTATTATTGCGGACAGATCCAGTGATTATTGACTGGATCTGAAGGATTTTCTTTTCCCCAAGACTTCCACTGAATCAATTTCCTCTCCTGGAAGACGTTTTTGGCTCTATCAGGGTCCAGAAACCCCAAACCCTCCCTCCTGTTGCTGGGAAACCACTCCAGTGATTTGTGTGTTGTCAGAGTGCATTACAGACGGTGATGTGAGAGCGAGAGAAAGAGAGAGAGAGACAGACGCAGAGATGAGAGAGGAACCTTAGCTGGAGAGCGTGGAAGAAAGAGATGGAGAAGAAAATATACTACATGCACATCTACTCCAGCTCCATTTTTCTTTCACGCACTGTCTCCCTATAAACACATACTGCACTGTGGGGCTTGATTAACATGCTTTGATACCCCCTCCTCCCTTCCTCTGTCTTTTCTCTTCCTCAGTTTCAGCTTTTGGGATTAAAGGAATGAGGAATGTGTTTGGCAGCAAAACTGTTGGGGGAGAATATTTGATGTTTAATTGATAGAGGCTGGAGCAAAAGACTTGTTATTTGCAATTACCCTAAATCATGAGATTGTGTGTGTGTGCACGTCTCTGTGTCCGTGTGTGAGAGAGATTTGCTGCCAGGAGTTGTCTGCGAGTGCTCTTAAGTGTGAATGCGCTCACACGAGAGTCAGAAACACCCTTCGCTGCCAAATACCTCTCACGCTGAAAGAAGTGTCACATTAATTAAAATCAACAGGGCCATCGTGAGCTCCGCTTCGGTGCCTGCATAGATTTTAACAGTGCAACATCACAGTGTAATAAAACCTCAGTCCCAGTATTTAAAAAACCTGCATCTACTTTAGGTCCTTTAATTGGTTTTAGGACAAGTCTGAAAGCTCCAGAGGGAAAAATATTTAGTTTAACAAACATTACACAAATATTAACTTTTATTATCTAATAGAATATAATCCTATTGGGCATTTCCTACCCAGTGAAAAGCAGTTTTTAACAGCAGCTCACACCTGTCATGCTCTGTAAGACTAACAGGTGTTAATTAAGTGCAGTCCCTCATTATCTGCACGAGAAAAAAGGAATATGGAAGTTAAGGTCTCTTGAACACTGTTATTCAGAGAAATGACTCCCTATTTACTTAATTAGTTCATTACTACCTACCACTTAGTTAAGGTCCTCTTTGTGAATGGGTTTGATAACAGCTGTTTTGACTTGTAATAATAAGAAAAGCGCAGGTGTTCCTAATGTTGACTATTCAGGTGTCCCGGTAATGACAGTGTGCCAGTGAGCTGTCACGCACAATGCCAGGCAGCTACAAAAATTCTGAGGTGTTAAATATCAGAATGTAGTAAAAAAAAAAATCTATTTCACACCAGGTTGTGAGATTATTTAAAAACAACCTCAACACATGACTGATCACGCCATGTCATTATTAATTTAATCTGTGTGCGAAGTGGTAAAAAAAAAAAAGAAAAGCAGTGTGAGAAAAAGTAAGTGCACCTCATGACTCCGTAGCATGCAGATGCACCATTAACAGCAACAACCTGAGGTAACTGTTCTCTGTAGGTCTTTCTCAGTCTCTCACCTTGATGTCAAAGAATTCTGGCCCACTCTTATTTCAATTCAATTCAATTCAATTTTATTTATATAGCGCCAAATCACAACAAAAGTCGCCTCAAGGCGCTTCATAGATACAGAGAAAAATTGAAAAATGAGCAAGCACTTTGGCGACAGTGGGAAGGAAAAACTCCCTTTTAACAGGAAGAAACCTCCGGCAGAACCAGGCTGAGGGAGGGGCGGCCATCTGCTGTGATTGGTTGGGGTGAGAGAAGGAAGACAGGATAAAAGACATGCTGTGGAAGAGAGACAGAGGTTAATAACAGATATGATTCAATACAGAGAGGTCTATTAATACATAGTGAGTGAGAAAGGTGACTGGAAAGGAAAAACTCAATGCATCATGGGAATCCCCGGCAGCCTACGTCTATTGCAGCATGACTAAGGGAGGATTCAGGGTCACCTGGTCCAGCTCTAACTATATGCTTTATCAAAAAGGAAAGTTTGAAGCCTAATCTTAAAAGTAGAGATAGTGTCTGTCTCCTGAATCCAAACTGGAAGCTGGTTCCACAGAAGAGGGGCCTGAAAACTGAAGGCTCTCCCTCCCATTCTACTTTTAAATACTCTAGGAACAACAAGTAGGCCTGCAGAGCGGGAGCGAAGTGCTCTAATAGGGTGATATGGTACTACAGGTCATTAAGATAAGATGGGGCCTGATTATTTAAGACCTTGTATGTGATGAGCAGGATTTTGAATTCAATTCTGGATTTAACAGGAAGCCAATGAAGGGAAGCCAAAACAGGAGAAATATGCTCTCTCTTTCTAGTCCCTGTCAGGACTCTTGCTGCAGCATTTTGGATTAGCTGAAGGCTTTTCAGTGAGTTTTTTGGTCATCCTGATATAATAATGAATTGCAGTTGTCCAGCCTGGAAGTAATAAATGCATTTGTGGACAGATGTTGTGTCACAGCTCTCGCACCACAGAGCTGAGGTCTGGAGTTTGACTGGGACATTGCAACACCTTCATTCTTCACTTTTTCAGTCATTCTGTTGTAATTAGCTGCTGTCCTTGGGATCGTTGTACTCCCATGGCTCGGGCTTTAACTGACCTCATGTTTGACTCTAGAATACTTTTGTAATTGGACGTGCTCATGGTTGAGTCAATGGCTGCAGGCTACCCAGGTCATGTGGCTGAAGACAACCTCAACTCAAGATATGTCCAATACGTTCACGTTCAAGTACTGTGCTGACTGTTGATATGCTGTTTGTTTGGGTTTTTTTTCCCAAAACGTGGAGTTGGGAATTATAGCCACACATCTCCACTGTTCAAAGGACATTCCAGGAGTTCCAGGAGTTGGTTTGTTAAGATCCAACTTTTAAAACCTAAGCCCTGCTGTCATTGGTATGTTTTAGATAGAAGTGGATGTATCTTTTTCCTAATTATTATTGTCATGAACATGAAAATATAAGATTTTAATTGAGGCCTGTAGAGTCTGAGGTGTAGCTTCTGGGCTTTTGTAGTTTCTGACTCTGGGGGAAATTTGTTGGGACACTCATATCCCTCCTTTTCTATGTAGGTAGTTGACATTATTTGAAAATGAACTCCAGAGTACTGTCCTTCTTCCTCTACCGTCTTCCTCAGCATCATTTCAAAACACACCTTAATGCTCCAAACCAGCAAACTGCCAAAACATCTTTTTTCATCGCAGTGGTCACACTGATGATGATCAGTTAATTAAAGTTATTTGATTAGCAGCCCCTGGATGCTACTTATGCAGTAAGGGTCCCTAATGTTTTTCACACTGCGCCTCTGCATTCGGCTTTGTTTTTGTTAATAGTGTAATATGCAGTTCATTTAATTTTTTTTATCATTAGTACTGTGAAAACAATTTAGTTCAAGTGCGGTTAGTGCTACTATGAAGCAATATGCGGTTTATTACACTAATTATATGATTTGGACCAATTATAGCAGTGTTTTGAGGAGCAGGAGAACAGGACATGGTTTCATAAGTGAAAGCATACTTTTCTAAAAAAAAAAAAAAGAGGTAAAATATATTTTCAGTTATTATTTAATCTGATAAAATTAAATTTAATAATAAATAATTTCAGGGTGAATAACCACAGCTTGATTTATGAAGTAAAGATAGCTTACAGTATGTAAATTTTAATCACAAAGAAAACTCAAATGACATATTTTAGTTGCTAATACACTGACTAATAGGACTGACGCTAATTTCCTGCATGTTTATAACATGAGTGACACATTTCAATTTTTGTCTATTCAAAGTCCAAACTTTGAAATATGTCAATGAAATGCACAGAGCTTTAAAGCTTTTGTTGCAAAGAAACATCCCACAGCACGTCTGGTTTTTTGTGCCCTCTTACGTTTGTTTGTTGTCGGTGTTGCAGAGGATATTTAAAGCTAAAACAGAAATCTCTTTCTATCTGTGTCTCTTTCCAGTCCTGACCCTCACATGACCCCGTGTGAAAAATGCCACAGAGGACAGGCATTAAACCCATGGTTGAGCACACACACACACGCACACACACACACTCATATCTCACCTTGAGGGCAGCCTTGTCTCTCTGCGTACCAGTATGGATTAAATCCTCTCAGGAACTCGGCTCAGTCAACACTTTGTTAGGACTCACAAACAGTATCAACAGTAAAAATCCTGGATCTTTTATCTGAGCTTAAACCCCAAAGAAATGCACATAACCTCATGACACACACCAGAATATCACAGGGTTTATTGTAACATATTTGCCCTTTATCATGAAAAGCAAATGTCAATGTGATACAAAAAAGCAAAAGAAGTATTGATGTGAACAGAGCTAAACATTTCTGCTTCATTTATCATCACTGCAAAAATGTGGCCCTCATGTAAAGATAAACCTATCTGAGGGTATATATATTTATCAGGTGATATGCACTCATAATCTAAATACCCAACACACATCAAATACTTACAGGTTATAATGAGACAGGAGAGAAAACAAGAAATGTTATCTTTTAGCTCTAAACTAACCTTCATAGACTTGTTCTGTCAGGGAACATACTGGGCTTTTTAATTAAGTGTCTCAGCTGTAGTGCAAAAAGTTCTTTGAGTCATCAGTAACACTAGAAAAGTGCTGTTTAAATGCCACTCTGTTTACAGTTTACTAACAGGCCATGAAAAGAATCTCCTAAATGGGAAAACCTGGTAAAACGTCCACTTGCTGGTACAAGCAAAGGCCTACTGGTGCTTCAAGCTGCTGTGTGAGTGAGTTGACATTATCATACCTGATAGTATAACCTTCATTACCACCTTTGTAGTTATTATTAAATCCAAACTGTGCATTTCTTTTTCGGTGGATGAAGTTCGATAGAAAGAAAATATTTCATACATGAAATTGCTCACAATAAGGTTAATGGCATGTTGGCTGCTTTTCCAACCATGTGTGTAGATTTAAAAACATTTTTTGGTTCTTTTTTACTCAAGTGAAGGTCAATATCTACATGTTATATCCTCCAAGATGGGGATCTCAGTCTCAAAAAGTCTTGAGGGATTAATAGCAGAGCAAAAACCACAATCCTGATTGTTTTGTTCATAATTGTAATTTTCGTTAAAGTATTTGTTAGTGTTTCTTTATTAAGACGAAAATGTTTTGTTTCAGTGTCTTTTTACCTGAATTTTCTCTTTAGGTCATCTTGGATTGGGGTGAATTAACCTGTGATTGACTTTGGGCAAAAACGAGAAAAAAAACCCAATAATAATAACAAAAAAAACCCCAACGCACAATAAGAGCTTCATAGTGAAACTATTGTTTTCTTTATCCCTGTTAACTTGTCTTCACAATCACTGAAAGCTGAAAATCGAATTTCATTGCTCGGCCATATTACAGAGAAATATGTAAATTATGTGTTTTTGCACTGTTTCCTGATTTGGACGTTTTCCTTTTGATCTCGGATTCATTATGCTTCTCTTAAAGACCAATGTAATCTAGCAAAGCAAAGTTTGTCATGTGCAGAGACAGTATCAAAAAAAGTCAAGCCAATGCACAAGCACCTTAACCCTGCATTCTTTTATTGGCCAACAGAGGGCGACTCTTCTTGTTGCAAAAATAATTTTATTGTGCAGAAGTCTATGGATAAACAAGTCTAGAATCCTTTGCTGTGTGACCTCAATAAATATTTTTCTGATCCCGAGATAACAGCTGATATGATAGAAAAAGAAGCATACCACAGGGTGGATATACCCGTAGTGTGACACGTAGCCTTGCTTCACAGGATTGTCTTCTCCTAACCTTTGATCTGCTTTGACAAACCCATGTATTTTCCCTCTTCACTATGGCTCATTTACCACAAACTTGACTGCACACATTCTTGCTCAGTGCCACATATTTTTTATTTTGCATCACAGTGCCATTATTTCTAAAACATAGCAGCATGTGGATCACCCTGAATTCCTGTCATGTGCGTGAATTCCAGAGTAGAGTACGTATATATATATGGCTCTGATGAGCCTGAAGTCAGAGATTTCAGTATTACAAAGGAATAGACTAGGAGTGCCACGTTTTCACGTGTTGAAAGTGCTCTTGAGAGTGCTTTACAGATTCCCTGCTGTAGGAATGTGTTTTGTACATCCAGATTGAAAGAGTTTAAAATATTTATACTTCATGTAGAAGCTGAGACAGTTTGGTGTGGATAGGCAATATTCATTTATAGAGAGTTTTTGTTTAATTGCCTGGCATTTTTCACTGCCTGCAGTTAATAAGAAAAAGCTCTATCCGGTCGTTAAGTCATGACGTGACGAATCCTACTTCTGGGCCTAAAGTAGTCTGCGTTTAATATGGCTTTTGTGTTGTTAACATGTTTAATGTTTTGTATTTTCTTCTATTTAATCTCAAAAAGCTCCTAAAACAGTCAGTGATCAATGTTGACCTCCCTTGGCTTTTATTACCGCTAATCATTTATTTAAGCTCGGTTTTTAAAACCTTAGGATGTAACTACAGCCCAGCCCATGCAGCAGTATATGAATGACTAACCTCGTATTGTGGATGGATTATCTCAGTTGTTCTCCTGGCTGAAGTTTGGTCCTTTTACAGCATCCTGCCATGTGATTACATTTGTTCCTGACCACCGAGAACACTCGCGTTAACTTTTATCGAGTGGAAAAAAAGTTAGCTTGTTTATATTATGCTAACATAGCTGTGTCGCTAGCGGTCACGTAGCACATCATTATATACCAGCTAGCCAAACTTCAGTAACCCTACAAACGTCACTGCTGTTTATTTTTCTGTCTTCATTTATGTTGGAAGTGATAACAGAGCATTTTAATTTGTTTACAAAACCCCGCAGTCAGGATATTGTATTTAGACAGAAGCTAGCGAGCTAACTTCCTGCTAACTTAACTCCGTTAAATGTCATAAATTCCGTTTTCATGGATGCCTGGATGTTAAACTCAATTGTTACACCTGGTAGAGCAGAACGCTGATCATTTTATTAAAGATGAAAGACTTTAGACAGTTTTTCAACTCTCAGTAATGCCATAGTGATTGTTTGATATATGTACCTGCAGCGGAGTTTAGGTCCAGACACGGCTAGTGACGTCAGAGTTAACGACCGGATAGGATTGCAAACCTAGGCATTAAGATTGCTGTTCAGCAGCAACATATTATGCATTTAACATTGCAAGTCTCCAGTGTTGGAAAAGAGACATCCTCAGCGATGTATCACAGCCTCTTCATAGTATAGCCCTACTAGCTTTAGCACGTACAACAGCAAGACATATCCAGGCGTGTCTGAGAGTGAGAGCTGGTACCAGCCTTAGATTAGAATTTAGGAAGCCGTTTTAGTGCAAACAGTGGGTAGAAAAGACTGACTGTGGTTACACAATGGAAACAGAGAGCTTTGTGTAGCTGGTTAAAAGCTCGACCCAAGATATAAAATCCCAGGTACAAAATAACTTTCAGTTTTATTCTGAGACAATATTGTGCAGCTCCCGAAGAGTTAGAATAATAAGTTACTTTAGTTACTGTTAAAGTAAAAAGTGAATCAAGTTACATTATACCTTTACTTAAAGAGTTAAAGGGAAAATATATGGCAGTTATGTGCTTACAGCTCGTTGTCATGTATATAAAACTGTATACTATTGCATTATAATGCTACTGCTGGCCCTTTGTTTCAATAGATTCACACTTTGAATTAGTGTGTCAGCAGATTTTCAAGCTACAATCATCAATAAAAAGCAGAGTATGTTTTTTCCTGTACTAAATATCGTTATCATCACAAGATGATCCCCGTTATGCATTTTAAAATGTGAGAATATACAGCTGTCATGTTAGAAATAAACAGTAGTGCCTAGAGCGAAATTAAATTAATATGTAAATATATTTACTTGATTTTTTATATTTACTGTTTTATGCAAAATGTAAGATTAACGATTTTCTGCAGCATTGCTCTCGTGTCTCACTTGTAGCATAGCTTATGCATTCTACTGTTTTTTATTCTTTAGAGATCTCTGTTGCCTGTTCCTTTGACAAAACTCAATTGATCTATTTTGATCTGCTTTGTGAGGAAGACGAGTGGGATGACATGTTAAACACTCACTTTTATGTGAGTATTTACAGAGCCTGAGGCAGAAAGTGCATTAACAAAGAAAGCTGATAACAACTGTTGTGATACCTGTTATCTCTAACAAAGCCTGGTTACGTTGGACATGTTCAACCCTTCAGTATTTAACTTTGACTTTAGCTTTGATATGTATTTAACAAAAGCAACAATCCTACGACTCTTCCCTTATTTTAACTTTTGCACACACGTGAATCCTTTTAGCCCTCTCCCTTCCTCCACGCTCTGTCACCTGTTTCTTTCTCTTCCTCTGTTCTCTGTCTGACACTGAGGGTTGAGGAAGGGTTGAGGAATGCTCGAGGGCCGTGAATGGAGACATTGTGCCCAGAGGTCAGGAAAAGTCAGAGAGGCACAGTGTCACAGTCAGAGTCACTGCTCTGATTGCCCAGCTACTTGACAGTCACGTCTTACTGAGCCAGAAGAACCGCAGTCAGGAACACAGTGAATCAGGAGGAATATGGGCGAGAGAATATGCTGAAAATCTGCACAACAAAACACAAAAACACAGTTACAAGGTAGCTCTCTTTTAAATATTTGAAGAAGAAAAAATATGTGAAGAAAAAACATAAAACATTGTGTGTTTTCATACTGGAACAGAGACAAGAACACTTACAAACGGGAGGGCAGCTAAAAAAAACTTTATGTGTTGGTTGAATTTCTTAACAGCCTTTAAAAGGACCGTGTCCTTGGCAAATGGACCCTCAGATCTATTCTAAGTGAGCACTTAAAGCACTTTTTGGAAGAAACATTCACACAGCTCTTGAACTATCACTCTCACACACACAGAGACACAGACACACACACACATATCAGGGGGAATTTGGGGACTCTTCCGGACTGGCAGCCTCTGTTCCTCGTGGAGCAGCTAAAATGAGACCAACTGATAATCAGATATTTAGTGTTTCTTTATTAAGACGAAAATGTTTTGTTTGAGTGTCTTTTTACTTCTTGAGTAACACATTACAGGAAGCAAAGGGAGTTAAACTGTGGATTCACCTTGTTTGTTTGTGAATTACAGACTCAATATTGCAATTTAACATCTAAAGAAATGGTTTGGGTGAATCATGGCATCCTGCAGGTAGAGAAACATGTGATTAGGTATTAGCTGGGTGTGGGAGGGGTGGGGTGTTTGCTAGTGTACTTGTTCTCCCAGTTCCACGCCCAGATAAATGGGGTTGTATCACGAAGGACATCTGATGTACAATCTTTACGAAATAAAACCTGCACCAGTAAAATTTGCATACCACACTTGTCTAGGCCGGGGTTAACAATGACTGCCACCTGCTTTCACTGCTCTGACATATCTGTGCTTTATTATACACATGCGTAGATTTGTGTAGCACAAAGTAAACAAGTTACTCGGTGATTTATCATCTCATGACTTTGGCATGTCTCGTTACAGCTAATGGTAAATATTTTGATGATGAGTATATAAGTAAAAATATTTTACAGTTCTTCAGTTGGGAGGGGTGTGGAAAGGTTGACGTGTCCATGCAGATTGCAACGGCCTATCGGAGGCTGTCAGCATACATAAAAGAAAACTAAACCGGCAGCACGAAATCATAAAAAGCTGTTTTGATTTGGTCCGGTTTGTCTTGTTGGTGTGTTTAACTGTGGAGAAAGGAGTCGCCTCTCCGTTTGTACGAGGTTCAAGCAGATAATCAACACTGCCGGCAAAGGTTGTTTCTTCACAGTTGATTTGTTTGATGACATTTATTGTGTAGTGCACCAACATTTTTTAAACTTCAGGAGGCACTCTGGGTGTTTTTTAATTACTTTAGAAGCAGTAAGTTTAAATGAATTTCCATAGTTCCTCCTTTTAAAACCCACTGTGAAATAAAAGTAATATCCTGATTTTATATGTTATTTAAAAAAAATGACGAGAGGCATGAAAACATACATGACATGGTAACAAAACACAGAACATATGGGTGTAAATGAAGTAATAACTGTGCCAGTGTTTCCATGTGATACGTGAGTAAGTGTGTGTGTGTGTTGAACTCTCCTCATTTTGCTTAGCAACATGGAGGAGAAAGAAAAAAAATCAACATAAATGAAAATACATTTTTGATACTTTAGAAAACAATTATAAAAATCATCATGTTCTGTGTAGCAGTGTAATTTTATTATAGAAACAAGAGTCTAAGAACATAGAAACACTGCTGGTACAGTAGAAACTTTTACTCTGTGTGTGTGTGTGTTTCCCACTTCATCGTAATTATTTTCTGTTTGTGGAAATGTCTCGATGTGTGCAAATGTAGTGTGTATGTGCAAATGGGTTGTGGTCCTTAAAAAAGTATATGAACAGTGCTAAGGACTTTGATGCAGGCAGCGCTGCTTCACTTTTGTTGAGAAAGTGTTCTTATAAATAGACATAATGCTTGATAATCACATCTTGTACTTTCCTCACCATCTCCACTAAAGTGCTAATGCTCAGGTCTGATGCTCTGTCTCTAGTCTATAAACTTGGCCTCAGCTGGAACACCCACCATCTATTAGCTGACCTGCTGCCACACAGCCACGAGACGATCAATACCTCCCGATAATGATGTCATTTACTCACAGTAAAGTATAGCTGATGACAAGACTTGTTATTGCCTCATTTCATGGCTTTGTCTCAACTCTTTGCTACATGCAGTCAACATGAATTGACGCTTTTCCTTTAAAAAGAAAAACATCATGTGGAAAGTGTTGACTTTAACACCAGTACAGATATCGGCTTGGTCAATCATTTATTAGACAAAGTCAGTCAATCAATATCAATGTATTCTTCTGTGGATAACAAACAGTAATTACACCCAGGCACCAGACAGCATATATATATATATATATATATATATATATATATATATATATATATATATATATATATATATATATATATATATATATATATATATATATATACATACATACATACATACATACATACATACATACATACATACATACATACATACATACATATATATGTATGTATACATACATATATATGTATGTATACATACATATATATGTATGTATACATACATATATATGTATGTATACATACATACATATATATGTATGTATACATACATATATATGTATGTATACATACATATATATGTATGTATACATACATACATATGTATACATACATACATATGTATGTATACATACATATGTATGTATACATACATATATGTATGTATACATACATATATATGTATGTATACATACATATATATGTATGTATACATACATATATATGTATGTATACATACATATATATGTATGTATACATACATATATATGTATGTATACATATATATGTATGTATGTATACATATATATGTATGTATGTATACATATATATGTATGTATACATATATATGTATGTATACATATATATGTATGTATGTATACATATATATGTATGTATGTATACATATATATGTATGTATGTATACATATATATGTATGTATGTATACATATATATGTATGTATGTATACATATATATGTATGTATGTATACATATATATGTATACGTATGTATGTATATGTATATATGTATGTATGTATATATGTATATGTATATATACACACATACATATATATGTATATGTATATATATATATATATATACACATACATATATATGTATGTGTATATATGTATGTATATATATATATATATATATATATATATATATATATATATATATATATATATATATATATATATATATATACACATACATATATATGTATGTGTATATATGTATGTATGTATATATATATATATATATATATATATATGTATGTGTATGTATATATATACATATATATATACATACATACATACATATATACATGTATATGTATGTATGTATGTACATATATATGTATATATGAGAGAGATAGACATTTTTAAAAATTGCCAAACTCATTCTTCAGCTTTTTCTAATCTAGGCTGTAGATGATGTCAGTGAGTGGAAATATGTTAATAAGTTTGCCTCAGGCTCACAGCTCCAGCTGTAAGTAAAGAAACTCCACATACCGATGTTCAGACCTTTTGTTTGCAAGGATCGAGCTACCTTAGATCTACTTTATGCTCATGTTGTTGCCGTTGTGAACTGAGGCATGTGTTGAAAGTGACATCAACACTGTTGGCGTGCGCCAGACTTTTTTTTTACAGAGGAGGAGAGAGCTTCAAAAGATGAGACTTTCTGGAGAAAACTTTGAAAATATCCATCGATCCTTGCATTCACACATCCAACTTTTATCTGCAGCCTAAGGTGAAAAGTGAAGACCTCCCTCTCCTCAGCCATCTCCTCCAGCTCATCTGGGGGAAACACCGAGGTATTCCCAGGCCAGCCGAGCTCCTCCCACAGGATCACCCATTCTCCCAGTCCACAGTTGGAAAATAACTGTGATTTCCTTTCACTTCTGCTCCTCCTGCACGGGTGCTGATGCAGAGTGGCGACACCTAAATGCTTTTCAGGCTGTGCTGACGTCACAGTTGAGGCTTGAAAAAATCAATATGGTGGCCATTTAAACTAGGCTTATTAGAGGGGAAGAAGGGAGCTTGTTTCCGACAGTGGATCTTCATTAAAGCCCAGTATACCCTAAATAACGTGGATTTTGAATTAGGAAACTAGCATGCTGTAAATGAGCAGAATTAAACATGTATGTAAATCATTTTAACGGGATTTTGAGCATTTTGAGTTTTGTGAGATATGTGAATACATTCTTATCAAATATATCAAGTGTTTATGGGCGTTTAGGGAATATTTACATCCATATTTCTGTGATAGATATCCGACTTGTTTGCATATTTAAAATGCAGATTCTCAGACAATACCACTGTTAATCTGAAGGCTCTCTTTGCAGAAGGGTGCATTTCTTCTTTCAGTGCTTGTTTGTAAGCATATACAGACGTTGTAATGAGGAAATGTCTGTGTGTGTGTGTTTGTGTGTGTATGTGTGCACGCTTCTGTGTTGCAAATTCATGCCGAGGTGAGGTCTGAGCCTCAGGTTGATCCATGGTTGATCTGACAAGAAGCACAGGGAGTCAGAGTCTGCCTCCAGCCAGCTAGCCCCCCCACCCCCGTGCACTGCCTTCCACACATACATAAACACATTCAGCCCTGCTACTACTTCCACAGCCTCCTCCATCCCTCCTCCTCCCTCTCCTCCCTCCAGGATGCGGGTAAAGACAGCTAGGCTGAAGTGCATGTCGGGGGGAATTAGACACTAGGAGACAATTTGATTTGTTCTTCTTCAAGGCTTCCTTCTCTTCCACAGATGCAGGCAGCAGAGACGGAGAGAGAGAGAGAGAGACAGAGAGCTTGTTTGATCCTCACGAAAAGCAGACAAGCAACTCCGAGAAGAGTACGAGATGCAGACAGAAACAGACAGAGAAACAAAGCAAGGTCGGGTGTGATAAAGACAGGAAAGGAAGGTGCAAGTTGGAGGCATTCGAGGTAATTAAGACTGACACAAAATAGGAATAACAATGAAAAGACAAAACCAGAAGGGAAAAAAAATGTTGAGGATGTCAGTGGGAGTGAATAGCAGAGGCCATAGAGGCACCTAATTATGAATCCACCCACTCACTGCTGTCCAAATGGGCAGATTGATGCCTCTCAGCTGCTTTAATAGCTCTTATAATGGACCGCAGTTTAGGTGGACAGCGGGAAAAGGAGCCATCATGTCCAAAGTAACTCAATTCCTCGGTTCTGGTCTCTTGTTTCAGCCCTTTTCAGCGAATCAGGGCGGTGAGCAGACACCGTGCTCTTACCTCGCTGCGATCATGTGCACAGATAGATTTACTAACCCACAGAGGACTCTGGCAAGGTGAATTATGGTGTGTGTCCGACCTGGTGGTAACGTAATGTCAGCCGGAGCTGTGTGTGTTTGTGGGTGAACATAACACACACACTGGAAATGGGTCGTGAGTGTGCTTTAGTGATTTTGTGGCTTTTAAACGCTCAGTCTTTGCACTTTGCTCATTTTGTTTGACACATAAGAGAAATCTCTTTGTAAGTCTACTATCAGCCGAACCACATCAATCAAAACCACAACTTAATTTTGGAATCACACAAACATCAAACACAAACATTTTCTGCAAATATTGTATCAGGATGAATTTGGGAAACAGATGCTGACGAGATTCAGAGTAATTATATTAATTTTATAGATGTAATAGTCGTATATTTATACATGTGGTGAAAAGGGTATTTTTAAAAATATGAGATTAAGTAGCTTCAATGGCTCATACAGCTTCATATATCTACATTCAAGCATGAAAGACTCTAATCCTAAACTCTAAATGTTTACTACATATTAGGACCTATGAAAGCTGCCATTATTTTGCTTGTGCAAATGTGATTCATCAGGCCACTTTCTTTCATTACTCCGTGGTCCAGTTCTGATGCTCAACGATGCCCAGGGGTCATCGTGGGCACGCTGACCGATCTGTGGCCATGCAGCCCCATATGCATGACCATGGCTGTGTCCCAATTCAGGGTCTGCAGCCTTAAAGGCCGCATTTTAAGGCCGATTACGTCACCGCGACGCGACGAAGGCTGTCCCAATTCGAAGGCTGCTCAAAATGCGGCCCTCGAATGCGTCCTTCATTTCCCTGAATTTTAAGGACGTGGCGGTGTAGACTTCGTGGCCCAACATTTCCCAGAATGCATAGTGCGGCGGTGGGTGTGGATAATTTTGCCGAAAAAAAACGACGGATGAGGGGCACCTGAAGAGTAAACTTTAAGTAAGTACTGAATATTGTGTCACTTATTTATGTGCAAATGTTTAATAACGAAGAACATTAAAACATTACTGTTGGCCACATGTTGGCAAAGTTATGTGACATTAGTGACGTTTGTACTAACTTGGTTTTAAAGCCTTTACTTTAAAATATACGCCGTTCAATAGCTGACCTTAATCAGAGAATGATCAAAGCTCATGTAGAAACAAACAAACAAAAGATTTTCTCCTTCCTTTCTGTCAAACAAAGCTGTATGAAACGTTTCCAGCTGTTAGTATCATGGTTGCTAGGCAACCTGGGCAGCGCAACGGAGGCTACACCGTCCCATTTCACAAGCCTCGCACTTCTGGCCTTAGCGGTCTTTAAGTACGCGGCCCTTGAGGATCGTTGAGGCTGCGTACTTTAAGGCTGCAGACCCTGAATTGGGATACAGCCCATATGTATTCTGACACTTTTCTATCAGAGCCAACTTTAGCAATATGAGCTACAGCAGGGGTAGGCAACTCCAGGCCTCGAGTTCTCCTGCAGGTTTCAGATATGACCCTGGGTCAACACATTTGAATCAAACGATTAGTTCATGAGCTAGATAGATCGGATTGGTACGATACACACAGGCCCGTCTTCACTCGGTTCATCGCTGTTCACCACCATTCAGTTCTTGGACCACTTTTGATAGATACAGACCACTGCAGACATTGAAGGACTCACAAGAGCAGCAATTCCAGAGATGCTCTGATCCAACAATCCAGCCATCACAATTTGGCCCTTTTCAGACTCACTCAAATCCTTGCACTCATCCATTTTTTCTGCTTCTAATATCAACTTTGAGGACACAATTTTCACTTGCTGCTTCATATATCCCACCCACTTACAGGTGCCACGATGAAGAGATAATCAGTGTTATTCACGTCACCTGTCAGTGGTCATAATGGTAATAATAATTTACTGTGCTACGTCTGTCTCTGGGCAAAACTATTACTAAGGACACACCTGTCCATTCTCAATTACAGCCTCACTGGCAAGCTTCCTTTCTCCAGAAGCTTTTTAAGAATTGCAAGTCCATACATAGTGTAAAGCAGCGGTCCCCAACCCCCGGGCCTCGGACCGGTACCGGTCCGTGAGTCGTTTGGTACCGGGCCGCGAGAGTTGAGGCTCAGGTGTGAAATGTATAGTTTTCAGGGTTTTTATCGGTTTTCTCCTGTTTTGGCTTCCCTTCATTGGCTTCCTGTTAAATCCAGAATTGAATTCAAAATCCTGCTCCTCACATACAAGGTCTTAAATAATCAGGCCCCATCTTATCTTAATGACCTTGTGGTACCATATCACCCTATTAGAGCACTTCGCTCTCGCTCTGCAGGCCTACTTGTTGTTCCTAGAGTATTTAAAAGTAGAATGGGAGGGAGAGCCTTCAGTTTTCAGGCCCCTCTTCTGTGGAACCAGCTTCCAGTTTGGATTCAGGAGACAGACACTATCTCTACTTTTAAGATTAGGCTTCAAACTTTCCTTTTTGCTAAAGCATATAGTTAGGGCTGGACCAGGTGACCCTGAATCCTCCCTTAGTTATGCTGCAATAGATGTAGGCTGCCGGGGAATTCCCATGATGCATTGAGTTTTTCCTTTCCAGTCACCTTTCTCACTCACTATGTGTTAACAGACCTCTCTGCATTGAATCATATCTGTTATTAACCTCTGTCTCTCTTCCACAGCATGTCTTTTATCCTGTCTTCCTTCTCTCACCCCAACCAATCACAGCAGATGGCCCCGCCCCTCCCTGAGCCTGGTTCTGCTGTTTCTTCCTGTTAAAAGGGAGTTTTTCCTTCCCACTGTCGCCAAAGTGCTGCTCATAGGGGGTCATATGATTGTTGGGTTTTTCTCTGTATCTGTGAAGCGCCTTGAGGCGACTTTTGTTGTGATTTGGCGCTATATAAATAAAATTGAATTGAATTGAATTGAATTTTCAGCGTTATTTTGTTATCGTTTTTATCGTTAACTCCGTTTTCCTGGGTCTTTTCACGTGTGTTATGAATAAATCTTCTTTTTTTGGTACCGGTACTAGTTTTATTTTTTTGTATTTATCCGCGACACCTTAAAGGCCGGTCCGTGAAAATATTGTCGGGCATAAACCGGTCCGTGGTGCAAAAAAGGTTGGAGACCGCTGGTGTAATAAGTTTCATTTTTGGATCACAGAATGGAAACATGCTGTATGGAAGCAACCTGCGTGCTACTGGACTTAGTGCACTCAAGTGCAGCAGTCCTGGCTGTGTTCACTGTAGTGCTGTGGTTACACGGTGGCGTTGCCAGGCATTTACTGTCACTGCTGTTTGTAAAATATCCCTCGCAGCTGTAGGTGGTGCCTCATTGTCAGCTGTACGGTCACCGAGCCTGCCGGGCTCTTAGCAGGAAAGGCAACTCTACAGCTGTTCCAGTTGTGGACTGCCAGACCGTGAGCATACACGGAGTAACTTGTCAAATCTCCTCTGTGGGTACACCCTGGCCCAGCAGCTATCCCCACTGGATTCATCCCACAACACTCCCAGATGTAGGTTGCCAGGTCCTCAGACCTCGCATGTAAGTTGCCAGATCGTGGTAACCCCATGGAGTGTGGAGGGGATCTGAGGCGCTGGCTGTGGCCTGGTGCCACGCTGGGTCTGGTTATTATCTCCAGATGACATCAGCATGAGCAGCAGATGCCTTTTTGGCCACAGGGGCCAACAGGCAGAGAGAAAGTGTTCGTGTGTGTGTGTGTGCTTGTGTCTGTATGCTGTTCACGGGAAGATCAAGCTATTTATTACCTCCCCACTTATCAGGCCATCTCCCTCACTCAGCTCGGAAGGAGTGTCTCTTTCATTGCAAAATGGCTATTCCTTCTCAGAACGATAATGTAATCATACAGAGACGTACACGCGCACACACACACGGAGACGAACAATTTAATAACAGTAATCGTTATGTAGTTGCTGTGGCAGCACAGCTAACAAACACATGTGAAAAATGACATGATAATTAGCCTCATGAATAATTATGACGATACTAATTGAAAGCAACAATCACAGCAAAGGCAATGAAAGAAAACCGCTTGATGCCACACTGGAATACATTTTACACGACTATCGTCTTAGTAACGGCGAGAATACATGAATATTAGTGTGATGTACTCACAAGCACATTACCGCGAGATACTTGCAGCTAATGATGCTCATCAGGTTTGTCATTCAGGTCACCTGGATGTGCATGTGTGTGTTCGTGTGTGCGGTTTTATTTATGCTCCTGCTCAGACAGGCTGAAGAGGCAGGAGATTAAACTCATGGAAGCAAATCAAAGCAGAGGCAGACGATTTAGATTAAAGCGCCCGCACCCCACCAGGTTAGGCAGGAGCGCAACGCTGTGCAGACGTGCGTGCACCTACACGGCCACGTGCATGTGCGGATCGCTCTGTCTGTTAGCCTGTTTGAGGCAGCAGCCAGCGTGGCCGTTCCCCGTCTATCACCTCGGTTATTTTGCAGTCCTCCCTCTCCTGCAGCTTATTATATACAGTCTATCCCGGCACAGCGCCGACCAATTTAATCGAGGAGGAAAGACGGGCGTCAGGAAATGATATTTCTAATCAGAGCGCAACAAAGGGCCTCTTTTATTAAAGTGGGGGTGCCTTCTCTTTCTGTCACCACGTCTGTGTTCAGACGAGTCTACAAGGCTGATAATGGCCTCTGCCGGCCCGGTGTCATCATATTAAAGCACTGAGCTATCACCCCCTCTTTCTTACATATCCACGACCTCTCCCCCACATATAGAAACTCACTCCTCCTCCTCTTCCTCCCATTCTGACCCATTCCCTCTGCTTCTTCTTCATGCATTTTTTGGACACTTTTGTTGTTCCTTCTTTTATTGCCAGATACCAATGTGTATTGTACCTTTTGGAAGAATATTGAATTCCATCGAGTTCTCAGGGCCGAGCAGCCGCACCTCAAAAAAAGCAGCCGTGGATTTGTAGAGCGGTAATGTTCTGTGATCTCGTGCACCGCGGCAGGTGCATGATGAAGCAGAGCAAACACTGTGAATGCCTGCAGCATGTAGTGTTAGTGCAGGGAATTGAATTACATTTTTAAATGCTATTTGATTTAAATATTTTACTTTGAATATAAAATGACAGAATGCAAAATAATTTCAGATAATTGATTTTAAAGAGGGAAACGTGAGAGCAGGGTAAAAATCGCCCTGTGATTACTTACATTACATTAGAAATGTTCATTTTTGTAACAGGAAGTTTGTGAGCTTTTATGTTATTTTCCAGAACATCTTTTGTCAAATCTAAGTTCCAAATTCCTGCTTATTTCAGGTGACATATTGCAGTAAAAGCTTTTTTAACAGCAAGGAAAAGTAAATTCTTGGCTTTTTTTTTTGGTTTTTGGGACTAAATTGATCTATAAAACAGGCTCTCAATAGTGTATAAACAAACACCCAAATATGGGGGTATGTAAGGTCAAATGAAGCATAAAAATATGAGAAAAACATAATTTAAAAGCTATAAATCTCTGCATTTTTATTGGAAAACACAATTTACTGGTAACATTTTTAACATATAAATATGACAAAGAATCTTCCCTAGTTGATTACTTACATTAAAACGGTTGTTTCTGGTATTGCAACATGAGTTTTTAAATCCAAATATGCATTTTTTATTGATCTTCATATCTTTTTTTGGAATAAAATGTTATTTTAACTCAGCCTTTGAATGATAGATGAACAAACTCCTGCATGAAATGCCTCGTGTATGTAAGTGCTGCTGAAGAAGAGATTTCTGGCTCAGAGTAGAAGAAAAAAATGGCCTTTCAGCAATTGTGTCCATAAACTTTTATTAGAAAATACAATTTATCTGTAAAGATTAACAGCTTTGTTTCCCTTTTGTTTTAAAAATGTTGTATTTATTAAATCACGGATTATCCTAAATGTGCCGAAAATATAAAAATTGCTCACAAAGTTTTTGAAAATAAACACCTAAATGTGTGTTTTGTATTTTCTTTTCCCGCTAGTCTGAATAAAGACATGCAAATAGCCCAGAATTGACCACTGCATAAAAAAATCATATTTTGCCTTCGGCAACTTGCTGTAAGTGAAGTTTTTGTTAATATTTCAGCAGAGTCGGGCCATGAAACACAAACCCGTCAGTCCAGCGAGTGCACCACAGCATTTTTGTGACAGTTTAAATTCTGAGTCAAATCTTTGACAGTGCTCTCTTTGTTTGAATGGATTCAACAAAAACAGGGCATCTTAAGTGGCTCTATTTCTCATCTCCTTTATCCTCCATCCTGTGACCTGGAAATTTATCTCAGTGTCTCATCACAAAAAGTCTCAAAATGACACTTGGAGAGGAAGTGAGATGCTACTGGGCAGGTGTGTCGCTTACACAGGTCTGTTCACCTGTTCACCTGTGCCCATCCAACTCATGCTGGGAACCCATTCGTTGGTGAGATACAAGAAAAGTAAGAGTGTGTGATATATGTGGATTCTTTTCATTTTGTGCCACCTTGATGAACGTCTTATCAATATCACGAAAACAAGACTCCAAAGCAAAGGTGTGGAAGTTTTGTTAAGCGCCTGCTGCTTCGACTCCTCTCTCCTGCTGCGATTTCCTCGCTTCCTCCACTCGCACCTCAGATTGGATAGACTAAAACGCAAGGTGAGAAAGCGAGGGAAGGAAGTGAGAGTGTGAAAGCTGAGAAATGAAAAGAGCAAGTGTAATTAAATCTTTGGATGGTAATGATGTCACTCAGGGTAATCTCCTCAGCCGCTGATGGACTGATAACCTCTCACTGATGCTGTAATCACATAGTAACACGTCTCTATCGGGAAACATTCGAGTACAAACATTTCACAGCATTGCAAGAAAAAAAAAAAGAAACACTTTATGCCTCAAAATCAAATAATGCAGCTCAGTGTATCAGCGCTGTGGATGCTTCACTTCACTGTGGATGCTTAATCTGCACCTCATGTGGTGTTTATCCAAAATACCATAGATGGGAAAATCAATCATGTTTAATGGCTTTAAACGGCGCCTGATAAAAATGCTAAACACTGTTTAGGTGCTTTTTAAAACTGCAAGCTTGACCATTCGCAGTGATTTTCAAGGGCCTTTAAAAAGCAGGTTATAGAGGTTATACGTAGAGCGATCATCATCAGTAGCAGTAACAGCTGTTATTGTACGTAGCTGCACACAAAGGTGCGATGCAGGGGTGACGTTCAGTATTTGAAATCATGCATTTGTCCCCCCAAATAAAACCTAACGACTCATTTTTAAAATGATGTAACATCCCATATGGAAAAGAAATAGTAAAAACATATATGATTTACTCATGAAAGTGGCCACTTTCTCATTACTTCCATATATTTTGTTAGTAAGTATACAAAACATACAAGTTTCATTATATAATTTTTCAAGGGATCTTATATGTGTTTTCACTCTTGTATGCTTTTCATACAAGTTTCATACAAGACAGATACGAACTTTATAAGATTTATCTTTTCCATATGGGATCACTCAGGGCTGTTTCTTTTTTTGTTCCTCATCACTACATACTTGCACTATTTAACCCAATATTTCAACTTTTGTCTGCTGCTTCCTGCTCCAGAGTCCTTTGTTTGGTCTGTACTATCTACAGTAATTAATGTTTACTGTATAACAGGACAGACCGAATACTTCAAAGGTGCTGAAATAGAAGTATGAGCTGATAAATGCAAAAGGAGGAAGTGATCCGATATTTAGGGCATTTTTAAAGCCTTTCATGCATGAATTATGACAACCTCAATCAGTATTTTTATTCATCTTTAGTCATTCATCTTTTTTAAACATGTTCTTTTCAAGGAGTTTTTAACATGTCCACTTAGGTGGGCAACTTACGTTTTGACTTATGAATTTGACAAACGAATAAGTAATATCCACTGTGTGTTGTGTTTATGTGCAAGTATACCATCAACTCTGACACAAATACAAGAAAACAGCCTTTGAATAGCATCCACTGTGTGGTCACCACAGTGAAAAGGTTAAAGTCAACCTTTTTCTAATTGCTGTTGCAAGTTTGTTAATAAATAATAATAAATAAATAATATTTCAAGTGATTTGTGATGGACAATGTCACAAGTATTACAAAAAAATCACAACAGCCTTACTTCAGGTTATGACATGTTTCAATATAGCTGATCATTTGATTTTTACTCATTCAATAAAATCAAACATGTTTAATCAATCAAACCTGTTGGGAGGTTATTAACTAATAGGGGTGGGGGAAAAAATCGATACTGTGTAGTATCGTGATATTTTGTTTGCTAATAATGTATCGATACAGGGACAGCAGAAATCGATATTTTGTTACAAAAAAGGTTTTTGTGCTCTGACTTCAGAGCATGTTGATCCTTTTTCTGAGCAAGAATCCTGACATTCCTTCACTGTCCAAATGTGTTTAACTTTTTTTATGGCAGCAATAAACATGACAGTTTACTTATTTTAATTTAAGACATGTTTTATTTTAATTAAGTTTAAAACGTTTTTATTAAATATAAAATTATATTTTGTTTTAATTTACTTTCAAATTCTTCAGTTGCTGAATGGGCTGCATAGTTTTCATAAATTGCATAGTTCAGAATAGCTATAATTGTACCAGATGGTTGCGTTCAGTTAAGTTGGACTAGACTGTAATACAAACCGTTCAGTTTGTCAACAATAAAACTGAAATGAGAGAAAGACTGAGTGTGAGACTTTGATATTAGATAAAATGAATATTGATAAAGTTTACCTTTATGTACAGAATCTGAATATCGCAAAATATTTTAAAAAATTGCAATAATATCGTATCGTGCGTTAAGTATTGTGATAATATCGTATCGTGGGATGTATGGTGATTCCCACCTCTATTAACTAAAGAAAGTTACTGTTTACTGGCTTCCAGTGTCCAACAAATGTTGTGTATAAAATCTTAAAATAAGACTTTTGAAATTTAGTATTTAGATAGTGATTCCACTTAATAGTAATAACTGCATCTAATCTGAGTGAGCAGTGGTGCTTCTGAGTGTAGTAACCAGTAGGTTCGGGCACATTTAGTAGATGATTTTCTTCAGTGATATAGCAGCTGAAGTTATTCATCCTATTTCTCCATGTGACTGTTTCTCTCTGCCTCTCATGCTTTTGACTGTTCTTATGTAGCTTATGTCTATAGTATTTTTTTAAAAATTTATAATATTTATCCCTGTGATTCCCTTTAAATATTTGTATATAATGGAGGCATAATACAGACTTAACTTTGATACCATGAGATTTTTTTTCTCAGCTTTCTTTGCTTAGCCAGTGTTGTGTCCACATCCTGTGGTGTCTCTTCTTTTTCTTTAGCTTGTTTGTTGGATTGGCCTTCCATAAAAAAACATTGCACACACAAAAGGCAGCTGTGGCCAAAAGCTCCTCGCGTTTCTGACTCATTGTTCAACAGTTCTTGTAAATATGCACCAGCACAAGGATGAAGGATAATGTTCTCAAAAGGAAACTAGTTGTAGTCCTACAAGTAGTCACTCTGCAAGATTCCTCATGTCTGCAAAACCCGATAGTTCTGACACACTGACTCAGTGGGTTGTCGGACGCGTAGATAATGTTTCATGATCTTTTACTTTTCATTCGGCTTCAGGAACGTAGCAGAGATGACTAAACATCATACCAAAAGCTCATATGTGGGATGTGTTCTGAGAAATCTTGCTGAAACACATGAGCTATTAAAAAACACACGTGCACAGACTTCTTAAATGATTCAGTATCAGAGAGACGTTACACTCTAACTCTTGCTTCTGAAACCAGACGAACAGAAAAGAAGATAGAAGAGCACCTGGTGCCGAAATATGTGTGATGACTTTTTAAATGAGGAAATTTGGGAATGATTATTGAAAGATGAACAATTGATAAGAAATAGACAGTTCATCAGTATAAGGTGAATTGTTATTTTCTTAACTTAAATAAACACACTTCTGCATTGAAACGGATAATGTAGGAATTTAAATGTCGAGTGCACGTAAAGGTTTCTTGAAATCTGCTCTGGTGATTTCGCGCATATTCAGCAACACAGAGAAAGTCAGACAGTTTTATCCTGTTTTTTCCTGCGGTGGAAATGCAAATGCTGTCTGAACACTCAGAGACTAAACAGTTGCTCTTGGTTGCATCAGTTGTGTTTTTCTAACTCTGTGCTATATCATCACAGTGGAGCTGAATCAAACCAAAGTCCTAATTACAGGCCATTGGTGGCTGCGAGGGAGTTGTCCCTCAGATACTCGGTGGTTAGTGTTGAAACAGAGAGGAAACAGGAAGTATTACACAGGTAGCAGGGCCAAACTGGTCAAGCCATAGCAGTTCTTTAACTTTTCTTTTGCAACAGCCACAAAACACGTTTCTGACATTGTAAGATGCTTAGTTTCTTTCTCTCACCCTGCAGCAAGTGCAAGTCCGGTCCTGAAACCCGGCAAAGTTAACTGGTGACCATGAGGCTCAGGAAAACCACCTGCATGTTGTCACCCAAAATCAGACACCACCTCCAGGCGTGAGCTCAAGGCAAACACGAGTCCCGCCAACACACACACAGAGTCCATATGCATATACAAATACATACACACAGTAAGTCCTCTGACAAGCACATAAATTAGAGCGTCTACACAATGCACAGAGCGAGAGCCCTGTGACACAAAGCAAACATGTCATCCTAACCTCTGACGCACACATACACACAGCAGCGTATTTACCAAACAGTTTATCGTGGCTGCTGAGTACTTGGCCTGTCTCTTGGCCGTGTGTCACTCTGTCATCTTAATCCCTCTGGTATTCACAGCATGTGACAGTCGCATACAGCAGCCGATTCATCCAGGATCCACTGGGTGTGGCTTTGACTTTTCTTTTTGGTTTCTACACAAACAAACACACTCCTCGCTTGAAGTTGCATTTCTTTGTTTCCTTTATGGGTAACAAACCGGCTGTTGCTTCATTTTGCTTTTTTGTGTTTGTTAAACCAGCCAGTTCTGCAGGCTTTGTGTGCACTCAGATAAACCCGGGCTTTTGACGTCGTTTCACTCTTCTGTGTCAGGTGAAAATAAGACATTTAGGGCCATTGAAGAGCTTTTTACTGTTGATTTGAAACTGAGACTCTGGATCAGATTACGTGTTTGGCAAAAACGCACCACTCTTGGTGATTTAGTCAGAGCCACATTTGTGACATTGAAATTATCACAAAATGTTTGGATTAAGTTATGTTTAATGTTAGAGGCATAGAAGAGGACAGTTTGTTTCTTAATCAGAGAACAGCCATGTCTAAATTTTCTCAGAAATGACTCTGCACATCTTTGCTCGGCCTTCTTTCACCATCCTCATCGCATCATCAGATGTGCTTCAGAGCACCTGTTCCACACTGAAGTAAATATTATTTGTAGTAATAAATCAAATGGTGTGTTTCCTCTCTATGTAGATGACACCATTATCTATTCCTCGCCTCCTTCAGGAGTGCAAACCCTTTAAATCTTTCAATGTTGTTCAAACACACACCAAATTCATGATTTTTTAAAACGGTAACCCCTCCAGTTAAAAAAATAAAGACTTGGCATACAGGTTATTCTTACATCTGTATATTTGTTTAACCCTCTCAAGGCAGGCGTTGCAGATTTGCAACAGTTAAAAGCTAACAACCTGATTACCCCACATACAGTGGGGTAATCAGTACCACTGCAGGTGTTCTTTTGTGCATTAGCAACAAAAACTTAATTTGAGCCTGAGAGGGTTAACGTGGATCTTTATTTTAAACAATAACTGACATTTTTACACTTCTATTTTTATAGGTAATTTACATACTTCAGCACATTTTGCTATAAACACCTAAAATTTGCAAGACTTTTTTTGAGTAACAGTGATAGAGACATCTGTAAGTTTCGTGTGTTCATCTGATATTACTCAAGTACCAAAGACTGTCTACAAAACAGTGCAACCTGGCAACCTGACTCAAGGTATGTGTGTACAGCTAATCTCTGTGCACACACACCGGCTTGATGATGAATTTATTAGCTCTTGTTTAACCTTTTTAAGTAAAGATCAACACACCAAAATACATATGGGCAAGTTTTTGACTAATTGGAAATCCGCAGTAAACATGAAAATGCAAACAACATATCTTTCCAGTCGTAATTGTAGCTTCAGCAGTCTTCATCAAAATGATCTCAGTCAGTTATTTCTATGGCTGGAAAGAGGGAGCCTCAGGAGGATGTCTCGTTCACAGGAGGGTGAACCATGATTCACACCACCAGGATATACAGCAATGACAGGGATGTCATTCGGGCTGGAGAAGTGTAGTCGGATGGTAACAAAGAGTGGGAAGGTAGTCAGAACTGAGGGGATCGAGCTACCAGAAGGCAATATTGCAGACATAGAGGACAGTTACAAGTACCTGGGTATCCCGCAGGCGAATGGGAACCATGAAGAGGCAGCTAGGGAAGCTGCAACCACCAAGTACCTGCAGAGGGTCAGGCAAGTCCTGAGGAGTCAGCTGAACGGTAAGAACAAGATCCGGGCTATCAACACCTACGCCCTGCCCGTGATCAGGTACCCAGCTGGTATAATAAGTTGGCCAAAGGAGGAGATATTAGCCACTGACATAAAGACAGACAAGATAGCTCCTTACCACCTTAGCTGTACGCTAAGCGGAAGGAAGGGGGCTGGGGACTGGTGAGTATCAGCACCACAGTCCAGGATGAGACAACAAACATCCAAGAATACATTGGGAAGATGGCCCCAACTGACCGAGTGCTCAGTGAATACCTCAGGCAGCAGAAACCCAAGAAAGAGGAGGGAGACGAGGAACCATCATGGAAGGACAGGCCCCTGCACGGTATGTACCACCGGCAGATAGAGGAGGTGGCTGATATCCAGAAATCCTACCAGTGGCTGGACAAAGCTGGACTGAAAGACAGCACAGAGGCACTAATCATGGCAGCACAAGAACAAGCTCTGAGTACAAGATCCATAGAGGCTGGGGTCTATCACACCAGGCAAGAGCCCAGGTGCAGGCTGTGTAAAGATGCCCCAGAGACAATCCAGCACTTAACAGCAGGATGCAAGATGCTAGCAGGCAGGGCATACATGGAACGCCATAACCAAGTGGCCGGCATAGTGTACAGGAACATCTGTGCCGAGTATAACCTGGAAGTTCCGAGGTCAAAATGGGAAATGCCCCCAAGGGTGGTGGAGAGTGACGGAGCTAAGATCCTGTGAAAATGGTGGTGGCTAACCAACCGGACATAGTGGTGGTAGACAAACAGAAGAAGACGGCCGTAGTGATCGATGTAGCGGTTCCCAATGACAGCAACATCAGGAAGAAGGAACACAAGAAGCTGGAGAAATACCAAGGGCTCAGAGAAGAGCTCGAGAAGATGTGGAGGGTGAAGGTAACGGTGGTCCCCGTGGTAATCGGAGCACTAGGTGCGGTGACTCCCAAGCTAGGCGAGTGGCTCCAGCAGATCCCGGGAACAACATCGGAGATGTCTGTCCAGAAGAGCGCAGCCCTGGGAACAACTAAGATACTGCACAGGACCCTCAAGCTCCCAGGCCTCTGGTAGAGGACCCAAGCTTGAAGGATAAACTGCCCGCAGGGGCGTGCTGGGTGTTTTATCGTCTATCGTCTGCCTTACCCCATCTCTAGCATCCTTCTCTGTCACACCAATCTTCTCTGTAGTCCTCCTCCTTTCCTCCTGCCTGGCAGCTTCAACATCCTTTATGCAGTGTTCCCCCTCTGTGCATGTCCAGAGTATCTCAGCCTTGCCTCTAATTTTGTCTCCAAAGCCCTTGACCTGAGCGGTCCCTCTGATATACTAACTTCTAATCCTCTCCATACTGGTCGCTCCCAATAAAAATTTAAACATCTTCAACTCTGCTACCTCCAGCTTGGCCTTGACAGCGCCATACACCATAGCAGATCTCACTGCATCCTAAACTTCAGTGTTAAACTGTGCCGTCAATATGACGTCAGCTGGAGGAAGACAACACTTTGAATTATTTCCCTCCCTCAAACCACAACCAACTAATGTTGGCACGTATGGTTTAAAGTAATCATCTAAGTTTTTTTATTGTATTTTGTAACATTTGAAATGGATCCAATGTGCCAGATAAATATCAAACACTGACATTAATAACTGTCATCTTATTTGCCAATGTGTCGATATTAGTCAACCGTATTGATATGTTTGTGCATCTCTAATATTTGGTGTTATTATTGATCAGAATTTATCATCATCTGTTAAAACCTTCATATTTTAAAATAAATCCCATCAACTTTTGACCTTTTTCCTTTAGTTGCTCTTCATGAATGCAGCTGATCCACACCTGCAGACGCCGCTTTCTCTTTTACATTTATTTTTAGTTTGTTACACCACTGTTCACTGCAGGCTGCCAGATGTATGTCTGGATTTTTTTTCTTGCTTCCATTGCTCCTTTTTATTTTGTGCACACGTGCAAAACTCCAAATCCACATGACCTCCAAATCTCAAAGTATTTTACAAATGTTTGTCCCCAGAGTGAAAAAAGAATTTTCCAAAAAGGTTTTTGAATACACTTTTAATTTTTCCTGTAATAAAATAGAAAAGGAGAAATGTCAGAGCCGGTTACTGTGGGAGGATATGAATAGATTTTTAAAGGAAAGAGAAAATACTCTTGGGCAGTGTGATAGCATCAATGTT
>NC_140444.1:4840474-4890474 GCF_963576455.1 Neolamprologus multifasciatus | reverse complement strand
AAAGAGTCAGCACATAAGCCGCTATTGGACAGTTAGAGAGTAAACAATAAGAAGCATCTCTGCACTGAGGGCGGTTGAAATTTTGATGCAATCAGTGGTAGCTGCATAAATTCAAAGAGGTTTTCATAATGCATTAGCAGCTTCTTGTAATATTCTGCTTCATTACTGAATAATGCCACATAAGGAAATAGATTTCTTTTTTCAACTAATCTTAAAAAAAATAATTCTCGAGGACAAAATTACTCTGTGTAAATGGTGGCGTTAAGCTTCGGAGAAAAAAAAGCACAGCTTCCACCATGATGCCTCCGTCCCCTCGCTTCCTGGTCCGCAAAATCCATCAAGGGAATTTAAGTAGCTGTTAATTACTTCCCTGTCCCCATTGAAAAGAGGAAGAGAGTGGGAGAGAAATCAACAGAGAGAGAGAGAGAGACTTTAAAAGAGCTGAAGCGTTGCTGCGGTGCAAATCCTCTCTGCCTAACAAAACCGAATCAATCTATATCCCTCAGCCATCCACAAACTGCTCCACGCTCACATATACACAGGAAGATGATCCTGTAAATCTGTGGTCTCGAGGGGCTGTTTGAGTGCTGCTCCAGGGCTTTTTTGGGGGGAGGAGGGGCTTACCATGGGGGTTCAAGGATTGAAGGAAAGGCGTAAATATCCCTAAATTGCAGCTAAAATGTAACATTAGGATTGGTAAGCCCCACTTTCGCCCATAATGTTCCACAGCACTAAACCATTGCGCTAAATGACCTCTATTACAGAGCCTGAACCCATTAAGTCAATACAGGAGAGATTACCTGTGAAGTAGAGGCAACTAGCCTGCCTTCTCTGACACATGAGCAGAAAAAAAAGCCACGGGCAAAATTTGATTTGAGGTGTGTGTGTGGCCTGCGCTGTGGGCTAGAGGATGTAGTATCGACCTCTGCCTGCTTGTTTGGAAGGAATGCGTGTACGGGGGCGTGAGGGTTGATCACAGTGCAAATGGCACAGATTAAAACCAGAGTTGTGCGATTTAAGTGAGACTCTGTAAGCTGAAGTAAAATAGCTGCAGGGGTCAGGTGGTTAACAACAAAGTCTTGTGCTGAGGTTCAACAACAGTCTGCGTTTCATTGCGGTCCACATGTCTGCATGAAGCCCAAAACCCAAAATGTAAACACACAAAAATAAGTGGTTGTTAACGACAAACAGAAAACTAACACAACCTTACTGGCAGATTTTTCGTCAGATGTTGAATATGGATGATAACAATCGCTGGGAATGAGACACGGTTCACGCAAGGTTTCGTTAAGATCGGAGGTGATGTTCACACATATTTAAGCTACGATCATTATAGTAGGATGACGAGATATTTTCAAATGACATCTAAGTATTGAGGGCTTGAAGCAGGTGCGTATCTAGCTGAGCTTCAGGCAGGATCTAACACAGCCACCAAGGATCCTGCTCTTCATGAAACACTGCTGTGTGATACAGGATCCACAAATAATGAGCACACACAACACATAAGCAAGTCATATCTACAACTCCAAATACATTCTCATCCTGTAAACTTCCCTTGTTACACTGATTTATAGTGCTTCATCTTTTCCTTTTATTTGTATTATTTTACCATTTTGAATTATTCTAACTAGCCTTGCAGTTTAACCTCCTAAGACCTGGCGTCCACATATGTGGACATCACATTTTGGGTTATTTAGATCAAAATACTCAATTTTACTCTACAAGGGTCTTACTCCACTTACGAGGACATTATACTGCCACCGTTCTATCGAAATTTTAAACGAATATCCTCATATAGGGCTCTCATTTTTCTCAGAAACAAAATATGGTTAAAAAAAATCTGGTAATTCTTTGTTTTTACATTCATCGGGTGCCAATATGCCCAAATATCAAAGAGAAATTAAAAATGCATGCTTTGGGAGAGTTTGGGTCTTAGGAGGTTAAGTGAAGTGAGGATAAACATCTAAAATCTTATGGTAAAATTGGCTGCAAGGTTTATTTAATTATTTTATTTAAGGTTTCAGAGAAGATGCACCAAGGCCTCCACAGCTCCATGTGGGCCTCACCTTCTGCTTCATACCGGATTGGTTACACTGCATGAGTGAAAATAATATACAGCCTGGATTCAACCAACTGTGAGCTATGAAGCAGTGGATGCCAAACACACTGTGTTTTTTAGGATTCTTTGCCTTTGTGTAAGTGTTTGTTGTGGAGAGTATTAAGCTCTGCAATCTTCTCTTTTTTTTTTACTAATTTTCTTCCTTAAATCCAATCTTCTTTCTGTTCTCATCCTTTCCTCCATATATGTTTATTTTTTTCCACCATGGAGACTGTAACCATGTCAGCGCTTCACGCCACGTAAAATCAGCTCTG
The DNA here is from genome assembly GCF_963576455.1 of Neolamprologus multifasciatus. Taxonomy (NCBI): domain Eukaryota; kingdom Metazoa; phylum Chordata; class Actinopteri; order Cichliformes; family Cichlidae; genus Neolamprologus; species Neolamprologus multifasciatus. The sequence goes on along the minus strand of NC_140444.1, from coordinate 4,888,101 downwards.
AAAATGGATCTGCGTGTTTATTTATGTGTTTTCTTATCAGATGCTACACGACCATAACGAGGTTCTGTCAGCAGCGAGGATCTTAATGTAATGCATGTTTGGACTCATGCATGCATGTGCGCGTGGACCCAAAGTGAGGAGTGTGTGGTGTTTGTTGCCATAGTAGACATCCCGCAGGGAGCGGATAGCGGTGGAGATGGAGGGAGGACGTTTTTAAGCACTTCAAAGTGGCCTCATTCCACACAGCTGAGCTCAGAGGTGCGTCTGTGTGTGCGTTCCCTCTATAGACCTCGGTGTCAGCATGTGTGTCTGTGTGTTAATGCATAAATGACATGTCTGTTTGGTGTGCTTGCTATGGTTTGCATATGTAAACATGTGCATGCGAGGTAAAGATGAACTGCTGTACCTGACTTTGTCTATGCCCTCTTCCAAGCCGGGTTCCTCCTGGGAACGAACTACAAACAGAATTTGAGCGCTTTGGGCCTCTTTTTCAGTCGGGTGTGTGTTTGTGTGGAAGCTGTTTCATGTGTGTATTTTTTTTTTTTTTTAAATTATGCACACATAGCAGAGAAGCGAGGGAAAGTGGGGAAAGTGAAAAAGCGTATGTCACAGTGAGTGATGTGTTACTGGTTTGAGCCTCGGCTGCGGTGAAAGTGAAATCCACTGTCTATGCTTTGTCTCCTCTTTCCCCGCAGGAGAAAATGGAAATAGCCAACATCGAACCGACGCAGTCAATACCACTCACCAGAAAAGAGCTGAAAGGGACTCTCACAGAGAAAGAGTGATGGAGGGAGGAGTGGGCGATAGCTAGAGTATGTCAGGCTTCATCTGCCCTGTGTGACACAAAGCTCTCTGACAGCTCTGCTGTTCTCAATCTAGTCTCCAAACTATTTTTCTCTCTCTCTCTTTACACTTGTTTTCCTCTCTTTCTCTCATGGATTCACTCTTTCTCTACGCCTTTCCCTCTGTTTCCACTTCTCACTGTATCTTTATCAGTCTCTCACCCCCTCTGGGCTGCCATTTTGCAGCATATGGCTCTCCCACTCAAGTCCTCACACATGCACGGCCATATGCGTTCGCTCGCCTCTCTTTCGTTTCTTCTGTTCTGTTAATTTCTTCCGTCTCCCTGTCTATATTAAATTAACGGCTGTCCAAATTAGCTGCATTATAATTAGATAAATGTGAAGAAGAAGAAACAAAATAGAGGAGGATTGAGTCTTTCTAAAAAAGGAAATGTAAAGGGAAATCACATGGAGGCTCGCTTCCAACTGTGATGAAATATTTAGTCGCCACTGAGCCAGGCTGGGAAATTTTCTTTTCTGTCTTTTGTTGTTTTCGTTGACCTTTTGAGTGGCCGTGCAGGCTGTCTTTCAAGGATTCCTGAGCTGTCCATCACTGGGAAATGCCATGTCTCCACACCTGATTTGATTTGTCAACCTCTTCCAGTCCTCTGCCCACTTTTGTTTCAAACAAGTGAAGCATGTAGCTAGAGGCTGTATGGTTTTTCCATTCAGCCTCGAGCTGTTTGAATTGTTGAAAACAGTGTTAAATCGGGCAGGTGTGAATCCCTCCAACTGTTGGTGTGTGCGTGTGTGTGTGTCAGAGCTGAAATATGTTGACAGTAAACTGTAACATGTTGCACAGAGGGGCTGCCTGACAGGGAACTGATGTGGAAACTTTAAAATCTGTGATGCATATGACAAAGAGAGTTACTCTACCTGCACACGTCCCATTCAGTAAGGTTTCAGGCCTCAGTCATTATGGATTTAATTAGGGTTACAAATGGTAATTGTGGTTTTCTCAGTGACACGGGATTATTTGTGTTTCAGTTGAGAAACAGAGGATTAATATCCTGAGACCTTGAGAAGTCGACATCTGGTTGTAGTTTAATGACTTGCAGAAACTAATTAAATTATCTGATAAACTGAGTTTTTAAAGGGCACCTATTATGCTGTTTTCCACATTAATAGTTTTTATTCTTGGGCCTCACTAGAATAGTGTTGTGTGATGACTTCAGAATAATCTTTATTTATCTCATATTTATATCTTAGCCATTTTTGCTCCCGTCTCTTTAAGCCATCTTTCTTGTGATTGGCTGCTTCTTATTAACAGAAGGTTTGAACAGCTGGTCTGTGCCTAAGACGACAATATTAATATTATCCTCTGTCTGTGACATCACACTGAGCCAAGAGGGGAAAAAAGATCAATCTGTCAATCCTCAGATCAATCTGAGGTCTGAGCTTTTGGCTCACAGGGATTACGCGTCCATTTATATCATTATTTAAAACTTTGAGCATCCACCACTGTAAAAGCACTATAACTATCACGTGGTGCTTTTTCAGAGTCTTCTTTCTATGTTTAGTGGTGAGTTGAGCAAAATTTGGTCATCGTTAAGTTACGTATGGGCGGCTTATGTCGAATTTTTAGACATACGTCTAGCGCAAATGGAAAATGGGATTTAGAATAAATGTTTTTCAAAAAGAAAATTGATGCTAATAGTTGTTGTATCTTCTTGCAAATTTTCTTTTAAAATTGCGAAGGGGTGCATACAAAATCATATGCACATATACCTGACGATCATTATTATATATATTCGCTAGCTGGGTCCACGTCCTCATTTTAGGTTTGACAGCGTTTTAGTAGGTAAAGGTGAATGCTTGGACATGAATTGAGCTTGGGCAAGGCCTCGAAGGGGACTGGCGACGGCTCCCGGGCCTGGCAGATCCCCATGTACGAAATAGGAGTTTGCAGAACTGGGGGGAAGCTATATAGATGACAACCGGAAGGAGAGTGTTTGGAGGCATGGTCCCGCTCCTGAAATTCCCATACTTAATCTCCAATAGATGATGGTAGCGTGTACATGCCTTTCCTGAACTCTTTCCAGGTTCTTTAGGCTACAGCCACACATACACGGGTATTTTTGAAGACGCAGAGTTTGGGCCTTTCGACCACATGTAAACGCCGTTTTGGGTCACTGAAAACTGAGATTTTTAAAAACTTCTGCCAGGGTGGAGCTTTTCAAAAACTCTGTTTTTGCGTTCAGGTGTGGATGAGTAAAACTGAGATTTACTCGCGCAGGTGTGCGCCACGTTGTTGTTTAAATGAGATGAATTTCTACAATGACGGATATAGACAAAATACTGTTGCTGTTAATCTGACTATCTGCAGTTTTTCCACGCTTACATACACGCACGCAGTTCCTGTCCCTCCATTTAGAAAGACAGAGGCGTCAGAGTAAACTTTAGATGTGGCTTCTACATTCAACGCAGACGCTGTCACAACCACACAGAAATTCACAACCAAACGGAAATTTTCTGTTTTCAAAGATGCCCATGTACGTTAATTACATTAATTGTGGATATAGAATTAATCAATTTAGTTGAAATTTACAATAAACACTCCTCAGGACAACAGGATTATCAACCTCTCTATGTATTTTGGGTATTATTTTGATAACAATCAAATTTATTTATTAAATATCATGTTTTTATGTATAATTGTTGATATCAAAATGAACAACAGCAATATGTCTACAGTCTGAATTATAATTATTTTTGTGGAGTGGCATTTTGGGGACGTTTGTGTTGTCATGCATATTTGTAAATAACAATAGTGTCTGATTGCAGGCATCTGTTTTTGTTATTGTCATTTTGCCATGAGAAGTCAATATCGTCAACCTTGTCCCAGCCTATGTTTGTAAGAAAAGAAAAAAACATTTTTGCAAAATAATTTACATAATTTCTGATTTGTTAATGTAAGAATTATGAATGTTAGTGGTTGCTTGAGAAATGGTAACAGAAAAAAAGAGAGAAAAAAAACAGAAACCAGAAAACTGGTCTAAAGACAGAAACTCCAAAGTAAACTTACACTGACCAAACAAATACTGTATGTGTATTTAAGAATATCTAGAAAACACTCAATCACCTCCCTTGTTTATCAAACAGTATTTAAATGTTGTTGAAAAGCACTTTGCACCATGTATGGTGTATAGAGATTGAAAATGTGACGTCATTCAAGGGTAAAACCGCAAAGAATTCTGGGAACTCGTGGCAAGGGGTACTAGCGCACGCAGGCTTTCAATTGAAATCAGTTACACAGCGATAAAAAGAAACACAAAAAACTGTCAAGAAGCTGTTGTATTATTAACTGCAATAGCCGGTCGCATGACAGCCATGAAGCCGACGGGTAAAGAGATCGTTTTTTTTTTTTTATCGGATTACGTCGTTGAAGAGAAATTATTCGAGCCATGTTTCCGAAGTAAAAAGAGGCGACAGATGGCCTGGATTGCAGCCATTCAAAGACCAAATATAACGTCCCAGAACACTCCAGCTCACAGGTTAGTCTGCTCCAAACATTTCCACAAAGGTCAGTCTTCTGTTGTAGTTAATACGTCATTTTTCATAACATAATTGGTGATATAGGTTACAAGCAAGTCTGGCGCTGAACAGAAATTGTGGCGCTATGCTATCACTAATTGCTCAGTACGATTACAGCATACAATATTATTGTCACTGCTACATTTCTGTGATGAATTAGCTAGCAGTGCTTAGCTAACCTCAGCAGTACTAGCAAAAGTAGCCTTGGTTTCTTACGTGCTGGCATCCACGTCCTTACCCTGGTACAGAAATCTGTTGCACATCATTCAGCTGGTTAGATATATTCCAGTTTATCTTGACAAAACTGACACATATGCACTTTGCATTATGTATGTTAGTTGAATGCAGTGTTTAGCAAACCTTAACATGCTAGCAAAAGTAGCCTTGGTTTCCCACATGCTAGCATCCGCGTGCCTGGTGTAGAAATTGGTTGCACATAACTATAGCTGGCTGGATATATTCCAGTTCATCCAGACAAAAGCCATGATTAGCATGGCTCTGTCAGGGATGCAACTCTTCGTAAATGGTTCCTATGTAGCACTTTTTTCTCTACCTGAGCCCTCAAAGCACTTTATACAGCTTGCTTCTTTCATGCATGGAAAACTTTCTAACATTCACACTGCAGTGAATACATTGGAGAGCAAATTGGGGTTAGTGTCTCGCATATACCATTTTTGTATCTTGCATGAATCAAAGCAACAAAACAGACCACAACATGACCTACCCTACTTCCTGAGCTACAACCACCTCTAATCAGACTAATCAGACATGGCCTTCATAATATCATTTAAATGATAACTGCCACTGTGCATTAAAATATAATACATGTAACTGAGTATTTCTGGAACTGGCGAGCAAAGGAAGCCTAGTCATGCACACCCGTAGTTAAAATTATTATATTTTAATGTCCGCAGTCTGACAAGACCTGCAACTTTGCTGAAAGTATGTTCTAACACCAGCAGCCTTCCTTTCTACCAGGTTTGTGTCCACACACCTGTGCAAAATGACATTGGGCATTGTTGGAGTTGAGGTTAGCAAGGCAGTCATCTACTAATTTCTGTTACTGACTAATAATCTAGTGGACCAATTGTGCATGACAATAGATCAGTCTAAAAACTGAAACAACATTATGTTCATGAAAACAAACATTCTAGACTAAGTTTCAAACCCTTCAGATTGTAGGCAGGAAACCAACTGAGAACAGATTACAAGCAATATTTGGACAGTTGCTCATTTGTTTTTCACAGATGGCTCGAGATTGATTGAGAGTTGCTATTTTCATGGAGGAAGAGTTGTCTGTAATTACGAGGAGTAAAATGGTGATCATGCAAGCAGATAATAAGATGAAAAAGTAATCTGTCAAGGACATCAAGATGATTGGATTGGGTTAAAAAAAAATTACATGTTAGACTGAAAAGCACATGTCTTAAAGATAAGCATTAAGTTATTTGGACGATGAAGAAAATCCCTTTATGACTGCACAGTGTGCCAAGAATGCTCTCCGGTGTGTAGGCGTTCACGTTTCCTTGTCAAAAATCAAGAAAGTTTATATTGTCAGCCTCAGAAGATCCAGAATAAGATGCAAAAACAGAAAGGCCAGTAGTTCACAAAACCAGACGAAAATGAAACCTAGAGAGTTATGGAGTAAAGACATTCACTCGCTATCAAAATAGTGGGAAAAAAAAGTCATTTTTTGATGGTGTCACTGGTCGACAGGAGACTGTGGAGGTAATAGGATCGTGCTCAGATTCAGCGCACTAATCCTAACAAAAGCCAAAGCAACAAAAGAGCTTTGTGGAGTTCCCAAGTTGGGAATTTGTTTTGTTGACTTCTGAAACAGACACTCTCTACTTTTAATGATTAGTACTTATGAAACAGACTCTCTCTTACATTGCGCGTCTTTTGTCCTGTATCACTTCCATCACCTCCAACCAGCTGCAGCAAAATGTTGCCCCTCCTTGTTCCCCTGGAGGTTCCTTCCTGTAAAAAAGGAGTTTTTCCTTTCCACTGTTGCCAAGTGCTTTTTCATCAGGGGTCATCTAATTGTTTGGGTTACTTTCTAATATTGTAGGATCTTTATCTTAAAATAGAAACTGTCTTGAGGTGACTGATTTTGGGAATTTATTTTATATAAATCAAATTGAATTGTGTTTTTAAGGTGCCACATGAAACAACACTGACATTGTTTTATATGTTATTGTACTGCTGCAGAGTAAACAACATACTGATAGTTGTTTTCAGTGTACAATTACCTGATTTGTTATCAGTATTACTGTTAATAAGTAACATTTCTAACTGTTCTAGGACACTCTTTGTGTGTGTGTGTGTGTGTGTGTGTGTGGGGGGGGGGGGGGGTAGTTAATGTTTAGGACCTAATTCCATATTAAAAATGTAATCTAAGAAAATGTAATCTAAGAAAATATGATTTGCATGTATTTGTTGGTTGGTTTCACTCTGTTGCCTCAGAGAAAGAGGATCCTGTGTTCAAACCTGGGGAGAGTCCCTCTGTGCGGAGTTTGCATTTGTTTTGTGGTTGTGTGTCAATCCACAGCACTCTTGCCAAAGAGGTGGTTAATCTTAGGAGTTTCACTTCCTGGTTAATTAAAGGTTAAAAAAACTCATGTTTGTCACTTAAAGTTTCACAAATTGTTTTGGACTTCTTGACCTTGTTAATTTAGGGACTTTTCACACTTCCTGAAATGTTTTTTTAATTTGAATACATCACAAGAAGTGCTATTAAAAAACTATCTTAATAAAAAGCTGAAATTTCAGAGAATATACTCTCATCCAAAGTCCAAACAAAGTCAGCATGTCCAATAAAAACATTATTGGACATTATCCATCTGATTACGAACTTGATTCTACAATGTGAAGTTCTGTCTGACGGAAGCAAAAACCCACAAAATATTAAATGTGGAGATTTTGTTTGACTTTATGTTTATGTATTTTGAATCTTCGGATACTCAGAGGGCTTATTTCTGTCACAGTCTGGCTGAGGCTGACTGTAAGGAGTGAAGAAGGTAGACCCAAATCTGGAGACGCAAAATAACTAATTTTAATATTAACTGAAAAACGAGCCGTTTATTAAAGGCTGGACTTAGTTCTTCCCATTGTTTTGTATTTCTAAATCATAAGCTAAACTGGGTGAGCTAAACATAACAAAACCCTGGAACATGGACGCAGGCATGTAGAAACCCGGCATGATTTCACAATCTTGGAAGCATTGCATGGAAACAAGGTAAGGTAACAGACGCTCGGACAAGGAATGAATGAACACAGACTAAAAGCACACAGGAGGTGATCAGGGGCAGTGGAAACACACGGGGAAACAGCTGACACAAATGAACATAACGACATCACAGTGGAAGAATAAAACTAAACACAATGAACATAGAAACACAAGACCTCTTCAAAATAAAACATGACAATACAAACTTGACAACATGAAATCACAGACAAGAAATACATGAGACTAACCAGAAGACGTAAGTGAAACATAAATAGATTAAACTTGAGGCAACTAAATAATGCAGGGGTCCCCAACCCCCGGGCCTCGGACCGGTACCCGTCCGTGAGTCGTTTGGTACCGGGCCGCAAGAGTTGAGCCTCGGGTGTGAAATTAATGGTTCTCAGGGTTTTTAACGTTATTTTCTTTATTGTTAACTTGGGCTACGTCCACACGTACCCAGGAATTTTTGAAAACACAGATTTTTCTATGCGTTTGCACCTTTCGTCCACACGTAAACGGCGTTTTTGGTCACTGAAAACGGAGATTTTTAAAAACTCCGGCCAGGGTGGATATTTTTGAAAACTCAGTTTTTGCATTTACGTGTGGACGAGAAAAACGGAGAAAACGCAGCGTCAAAGGTGTGCGCCTTTTTTGACGTCACACTGTGCACCACGTTATTGTTTCGGTGAAATAAATTTCTACAATACTGTTACTGTTAATTGTACTCTCTGCAGTGTTTAAATGCTTACATATACACACACAGTTACTGTCCCTCCACACATACGACTCGTTCTGCTTCTACACCCCAGCTTTGTTTACTTTTTCCCACCGAGGCTTCTAGACTTCTGATTGGCCAACATTTCTACACGGTTAGGAATATAGCGCCACCTGTTGCTTTGGCATGTTCCTAGCAGCGTTTTCCTTTATTTCTGCCTTTACGTGTGGACGGGATTATTTTTTAAAACGAAAACAGAAAATCTCAGTTTTCAAAAATACCCGTGTACGTGTGGACGTAGCCTTGGTTTCCCTGGGTCTCTTCCCGTGTGTTATGAGTAAATCTTGGTTTTTTGGTGGTTTTTATTTTGTTGTATTTATCCACAACACCTTAAAGGCCGGTCCGTGAAAATATCGTTCGACATAAACCAGTCCGTGGCGCAAAAAAGGTTGGGGACCACTGAAATAATGAACCTAGAACTTAACATTATCTTCAAAATACAACAAAAGAGATAAAAACCAAATGAAAGCATGGGTCACAGACCCAGCCGCTGACAATTTCTTTCTACAAACCTGCCAAAAATTAAAACTGAATGTAGTTCGTACCTGTTATTGTATCTCAGAGAACCTAGATGTAATCCTGTGAGATCAAGAATCTGGAATACAGCTGATTCCAAAACAGTCGTTAGCACAAAGAAAGGAGGCAGATTCCCAAAGACAAGCCTGCACAAATATGAAACCAGCTGTAAATCCACTTTTCCACAGCATATTTTATTGTGCAATGGAAAAAACTGCAAAATGTTCAGATAGTGCAGGGGAAATATCACCTGTGTGTCTCCCACACACCCATGCAGTACATACATAATCATTAGTTCTCTCTGTAATCAGCGGAGGCTTTGCTTTGTTCTTTCCTTCTGTAATTACTTCTCCTCGTAGCGCATCAAGCAGCAGATTGAATCCTCACTGCTAAACAAGTTTCAAGAGGACACACTGAGAGCGATCCAGAGAGGGATCTCACACCTCCTAATAATTTCGGTCTGTCTCTCATCCCTCTTGTTTCTCTGTCACTGTGCGTATGACAGAATGAGGTTCTTGTATGACAGCTTGATCAAACAAACCCACAAACCGACTCGTGCGTTCACCGTCAAATCTGCACAGACATTCAACACAATCACAGAATTAGACTAAATTTGATCAAAAATACAGTTATACAATATTTCCTTTTGTTATATAAATATTGCGAGATGCTATTATGCGACACACAGGCACCGGCACAGCCAACAGGAGAGAAAATAGTTCCCATTGTTAACCTACAATGCTGTGGCCTTGCTTCTTCATTGATGGATTGATCCGACTGTGCTGCTAAATTAGCATGTTTTTCTCTAGATTTATTTTGTGCTCCTCGCTGTTTCACGCTTATTCCTCCTGTGTGTGCGTATGTCTGTGTGCGTGCACGATCATGGATATGAATATGGCTATCGCGGTGTGCGTGGGTGTGTTTATTTGCATTCACATGCAAACTTGAGCGCACGTTTGTTTCCGTTTGTGCCCGGAGATGACATATTTCTTTCCGTGTGTGTTTCTTATGCAGGTCGTCCGTAGGTTAACTACAGTGATCAGTGCACTTGTGTGTGTGTGTGTGAAAGAGAGCGAGAGAAAGGTGGGGGTCTCAGGCGCTCCTGTGGTGAGATTGCATTGACCGCTGTGTTATTGCTCTTTAATTATCAATTACGGCAGCCCCCCATCCCGGGCAGGGCTGGGGGGTGGAGGCGTATGTGGAGGTGATAATGAATACAGAGCTGCCATTAGGACAGTAACCAGGCCTACCGTCTGGGGCTGTGGAGCCAGCGAGGAGGAGGTGGGAGAGGAGGAGGAGGAGTGGGGTGGGCTGGCTGGTGTGCTAATGAAACAGGCTGCAGCTCAAGACAAAAGAAAAGCCACCAGCCCTCCCTCTCCTTTTCTGTCTTCCCTTCTCTCCATCCCATCTTGATCCTTTCCATCATCTTTTTTTTATCTCATGCATTTTCTTGCTCCCTTCACATCCCACGCTTCAGACGTGTAGATCTCCTGCCACCCGCCCTGTACACAAGCAACTTACACACATGCAAAAACGCACACAAGGGGAACACAAACAATGTCTGTATTTACTGAGGGGGTCATCTTTGAAGCTGTCAGATAATCCAATACAAACTGCATCCATTCTTTCAAAGGGTGTTTTTACTGCGATTTTTACCCCCTTTATCGCCGTGTTTGTCCTGTTATGGCGGCATTTTCATTGCACATAATCGGTGCAAATAAAGAAATAAATAGAAAAACTGAACAATGTGAATTTGCACTGTATTTAATTAAACTATTAAATTACAGTAAAGGATTGGAAGCTTGATTCTCCTGGATTAAACTGATATTTCAGTGTGCCTGCAATCTCCAAAAGCAATTTCTTCAAACAGCACGACACCTTATAGATTATAAGACTTACAGTCTAATACTGTCAGCTGTTTGCTTCCAGTACACTGCTATTTTACTGATCCAACTGTAATTATCGCAGTAATCCAGTAATCTAAGTATAATGTTCTGTAAAATTACAGCAAAATACTGGAAGGCTGATCTTCCCGGATTAAACTGATATTTTAGCAAGATCATCAGTTTCCACATACAATATGACCTTTACAATTAAATACAGTTAAGTTTATAAATTAAATTCAACTCAGTTTTATTTCTGTACCACTAAATTTAACAGCAGTCGCCTCAGGTTACTTTATACTGGAAGGTAAAGACCCTAAAATTATAGTTCGGTCTTTATCTCACATTCTTCTTAAACTAAGATAAGCCATCAAAAGAAAATATACACTGTAAGAAGCTTCATTCATTATTAAATTATTTTAGTGTACCTACTGTATCTACGGCAACAGCTTTTCACTTATAGAATATATTTTTTATGGTATAATGCTGTCACCTGTTATTTTTCATTATACTGCTGTTTAATGACCCAACAGTAGTTTTATAAAGAGTTGATGACTGTAAAAATGTAACTGTTTTTCCTCACAGACAAACCATCTGCTCCGTTTTTTGTCCTTCTTAAACTGTACTATCAAAAGAAAAATATTCTAGATTAATTCGATTATTTAACGCCTTCAGCTCTTAGATGTTTGATTCGAACTAATCTGCTGTTTTACCATAGACAGTTAATCACTGTAAAATTCAGCTTTAGCCTAAATTCAGTTTGGTGCTGTTCGTAGTATGTTTACATGAAGGCTTCTGTATTGTTGGTAGCTGCATTTCCCTGTATTTTTACACCTTTTTGTTTGAGTTAGCTGGTTTCTGTAGAAGGTCCGTGTCGCCTTTTTTTAGTGTTAGCAGGCAGGTTGACACCCTGCTAATTTTCTGAGAAAATTGAGGCTGGCTGTTAACGAGACGAGGGCTGTTTCACCATCATTCGTAACACCTTCCTTCCAGCCTGATCCGGTCTTATTTATAGTAAGACTGACGTTGGTATTGATATCTGAAAGAAGCAGTGGTGGGGAGGTTAACAGTCTTCATCTAAAGCTGCAATCCTTTACAGAATGTTTAATGACAATCACTCAAACAGCGACATTAAAAAAACTAAAGTCATTTCATTTGCATTCATAGATGGTAAAAATAAAGTAGTGTTTGCTTTAACCTTCATGAAATAAAGAATCTGCCTCGTGCATGCAGTCAGTTAATCATCCAGCCTGCCTGCTGTGTGTACAAAGAGATGCCACATGGCATTATGTCAGCAGCGCTCACATGTAAATAGGCTGTTTTATGTGGCTGACATGTAAATGCCATCATAGCAGCAGAGTAGAAAGCACCATGGGACAGGCAGCAAGGGCTTCCCTTTGTCCTTTCACCGCATGACAGATGAGAGCCGCTCCTAAAATGCAGCCGGCAATCACATCCTCTTTCTCCTTTTTAGAAGATGATACACATGAAATGTCTCCTGGAGGGGAAATGGGGAAATAAACAGGAATAAGTGTGGCCCCTGCAAAGGCATACAAGTAAATTATTGAATTAGAAAAAGGCTATAACAGCCACGGGGCAATACGATAGCACATTTTCACGTAGAAGCACATCGGGGCGACACCATCCACGACGTAATTGGACGAATTTAAAACGGAGGAAACGTGACCGATAGCCAGCCACGCTCTGCTCCGTCACATGTGCTGTGAACCTGACTGGGCGACACGCCAAGCCAAGAAAAACCACAGCACCTGCTGTAAATCTGCTCCGGTGCAGTGATACAGTGGCAGATAAAACAGTGTGTAAACCATGACCTCTTGTGCGGGAGCAACGTCACTCTAAACCTCTGCCTACTGAAAGAGAATTAGTGAATATTCATATCCAAGTCCTTGAAAGCTGAAATAAAGTAAATTCAATAGCCTGTGTTCACATGTATGGTCTTAACAGGTCCCGTGAAAAAGAACTAAATAATAAAGGCATTCCCCTACCGTGTTTCTGTATGCATTCACAGCATTAATTTTCTGTATCTTTGTCAGTTTGTTATTCAGAGTAATGACTCCTGCTGATAGACTCGGGCACTTAAAGCTTATGGTGATGTCCCCTCCTAACCTCTCGTTTCATTTAACGGACAAAGCACCGGGTTCCCGTCCATGACTTTACATGTATTCAAGCTTTTGTCAATAGACATTTTCATTAGGAGAAATGCAGGTCAGACTCAGGCTGACTGGAGTCTGAAGTCCACTCAGGTCTAGAAATGGAGGAATGGGAAGTTTATTATCCCTGAGACCTTTATGTTCATATTGAATTTTTTTTATCTGGCCTCATATTTAAAGAAAACCTAAAAGTCGAAAAGGGTTTTAATACAGCTCTGAACAATTTCTATATAACGACCAGAGATGGGCAGTAACGCGTAACGCGTAACTGTAATCCGATTACTTTTTTCAAGTAACGAGTAAAGTAGGGGATTACTATTGCAAAAACGGTAATTAGATTACCGTTACTTTCCCGTTGGAACGCTGCGTTCCTGCGTTACTAAAACCGTGATTTTCTTGCGAGAATGTCTCATGACAGTGACGTAAGAGAGTGTGATGTTCGTGACAACAGCTGTGTGCAGATCAACAATGGATCATATATCGAGTGCGGGAGAGAGTATGAGCGTGCAGCGTTTAAAGCGTGGAAGTACTGACCTTACTTTAAGTTTGATTCCATAAAAAGTGACAAAAACATTAGTGTTCGTTGTGCGTGGGAAGAAAACTTCTTTTTACAGCGAAAAAAACCCCCTAAACTTCCGAGCAAGCACCGAGTAGCTACGACGTAATGAGAAACTCACAGAGAAACTGCGGTATCCTTCCACTGACCGCTGCGGCTCACCTGCACCAGGATAAACCTCCGCCTACTCTACTCCTGCTTTACAGGTGAAAATAGAGCAAAAGGACCGCTAGTCTTTGACTTTATTTATTTTCTGCTGTGTTTTACTTGCATCTGAAAGAGTGAATGTAAACACAAATATATATATATATGTGCTGGAATGTGCAGAAAATAGGTTTAAAGGTAAACTAATTTCTTCCAGTCAGAGAATGTTGCATATAATTAAAATTTTTGCTTCATGCATAAAGTTAAAAGATTAAAACTAATAAAACAAGTTTTAAAAAGAGACTTTTCCATTTGATTACATTTTGTATGATGGATTATGTAGAAAAAGTAGAATTGGGCTGAAAGATCTATCGCTTTATCACCTATTCAGGTTGTAAATCATGTTTTTAAAAAGTAACTAAGTAATTAATTACTTTTGAAAATAAGTAATCAGTAAAGTAACGGGATTACTTTTTTGGGGAAGTAATCAGTAATTAATTACTGATTACTTTTTTCAAGTAACTTGACCAACACTGATAACGACTCCCCTTTAAATGTTTAATTTATGTTTCATTTGGGGATTTATCAACATTTCCTTCAAAATAAAACAAATATATTACACATAGTTTTTAAAAAAGTGATCCCGGTCCTGTTTTTCCCTAAAATAGAGAGTCTAAATAAATGAACTTTGGCAGTTTCAAGATTGTGTCTGCAGTTCTGTTTGCTTGTGTGTAATGGGCCTGCTTCCTCACAGACTGACTTCTCAGCACATTCATTTTAACCTGTAGTGCAGTAATTTTCCTGCTGAGTCACCAGGACGTGTCACCGTGTGAGGTGTCAGTTACACTTTTTTCTTTCAGTCTGTACAGCGTTATCTCCCAGTCAGCAGACGCCTCATTCGGCCGACAGCAGTGAATTTTGAGAACCTGTCCAGTTGTAAAAATGTTTGGTCTGCTCTGTTTCATGTCGTGCAGGAGCAGCAGGTCTATATATATATGTATATATATATATATATAGATATAGATATATATACATATGCAGCTTTGTATCTGTGAAGTGTAGGAACATTTTCAAACTTTAAAGGGCAAAGAAGAAACATTATCTTTGGAGAAATGGGACAATAATACAGCCCCTCGTGCCATTTTTGGCTTCCTAATTTATCTTGCAAAAATAGAAACTCTTCAGGCGACGAGAGTCCACTGGGCTTTCAGTCACCGTGTTCTCTGAGAGCGGCAGGAGAGCATGCAGCCATGTTAAAGGTCGTGCATTCTCGTCTGAATGGAAGCTCTCCAATTCCCCCTAAACAAAGAGTATCACATCAGAGATTTTGCTTTAAAGGTCATATATGTAGCAATATAGAGAGAAAACTCATCTTATGGACAAAACCATCAGAGGCAGAAAGTGTGTGAGGAGATCCTGAGCTGCAGTGGGAGTTAATTTTTCACCCACACAGCTCCGGCGCACCAAAAAAACATAACCGTACTTAGATCACTGGGAGTTTAAATCGCAAGGAACGGAAAGGCAGCTGGGGGGATGTCTGACCACACAGAGGTCGTTTGAGCTTGTGTCCCAGCACCATCTCGATCTCCCACCAAGGATCAGACAGACAGTCCACCCGAGGGGAGAGGGATGAGCGGACAGCGGCTAGTAAAGCTGGATTTGATTCAGCCTGCACAGAAAGAATTATGGGAATTTCACCAGCATATAGAGGCTACAAAGACGTGATTGCACGCAGTCCACTAACAGCCCCGCAGCGCTTTAGCTGCATGTGAAGCTGACTGGTCAAAAAAATTGTACTGAACAGGAAAAGCAATGACCTCAGGAAAAATTTACAGTGAAAAGGGAGCAGCAGGGAAAATAAGCTTCAAAGAATTAAAATAAATCACCTTTGGTTTCACTTCACAAAGTTCTCTGCATATTAGGACATCTGTAGGTGGGACAGGTCAGATAGCTCTGTGTTTCGTGTTGCACCTACAGCATTAAAATTCATGATGTGCCAGGTCCATCGCTGCTACTGCTGCCATTGCTTTGTTCTGTGGGGAGTGCTTCCTGAAAGAAAGGCTGTCTGTCGAAAATACTTTGAAGCTGAAAGGTAATGCAGTGCAACTCAGAATAAAGGCAGTGTTAAGAGCAGAGGTTTGGGGCCTCTGCAAAACTTAAAGTCAGACTTGACTGTTTTTGATATCATTTTCACTTTTCAGATGCATCTTGCATCACAGCAACAAGATCCTGGCTTTCAATCCTTCGGCCAGCTGGGGTCTTTATGTGGGGAGTTTGCGTGTTCTCTCTGGGTATTCCCGCTTCCCCATACAGTCCAAAGCCATGCATGGGGTTGGGATAACTGGGGATTCCAAATTGGCTGTAGCCTTGTCTGTCTCTCTGTGTTAGCCTGTCTTGCGTGTACCCTGCCTTTCACCCCGTGACAGCTGGGATCGACTCCCCTGGAAGAAAATGTATGCGTGGGCTTGCAGTTTGATTTGAATTATGCTGCAAAACTGTTTGCTGTGCTGAAGGAAATGGCTATGATTTGTGTTCAAACGTGTATTAAAACAACTGTCAATGTGAAAGTGTCATACATCAATGTTTTCCCCCTGGAAAATACATCAGCTCTACCTTTAACTAACAGACAGACGGCGTGCCACGCTGGGCAGGTTGCGTGTTGTTCAGCTTTTGAAATTCCCCCTTTCTGTAGGGCAATTTATGGCTACAGTAGATGCTGACAATAGATGTTATATCTGAAACATTACTGCCCTCTGCATACATGAAAGCACAGCATGCATGAAGAGGAAAAGAGACAAATGCAGAGTCTGCAGATATATATTTTTTTCTCATTTGCGTCAGCTGAAAGAAACACTGGGTTGCGATATTATCATGCATTAAACTGCCAGTCAGACCTAATTTCTGATTTATTGAAAGTGACAGGAAGGAATCGCTCCAACCTTGGACACAACCAATGCAAACTGAGCTACAATACACGCTTCACTTCACACTTGAATATCGCTAATCATCTCTATTCAGGGGAGCGCTTTTAGCACTTTTCTTGGAGGACTGCACACAAGGAAATAACTGCACAACAGTCTACGTTCATAATCTGCCTACAGGTTAATACGTACTTTAAAGTTAGAGACAGTCATGGTGCTTGAAGCTGTCTTGGTTTTGTTGTCATTTGATTAATTTTGAGTATTAGCACTTGTGGTACTTGAGTATTAGTCAAATGTTTCGTTTTGGATTTCTGTTTTCTTTGTTATTCTAGTGATTTATGTAGTATTTATATATCTTGTAATATTCCTGCTTCTTTGATTCCTTTTTTAGTTGATAGCTTTCCTTACAATGACCTCCACCATTCCAGGCTCCTGTTTTCCCCGTTTCCTGTTTGTGTTGGGTCCTTCTGTGTTGTTTCATTCATGTTTAGTATTGATTTCCATGCTCATGTCTGCGGGGGAACAGGAGGTTTGTTCATTTCCTGTTTTATTTTAATAGTAGTCATTTTTCTGTTGTGTCATTGTTTGGTTTTTGCTTCCTGTGTGTTCATTATCCGGATCGTCTGAGCCTGTGTCTCATTCCTGAAGCTGTGCTTGATCCCTAATCAGCTTTCTGTGTGTATACAGAAATATTAAACTCTTCTCTGTTATTCTCTGTTGCACTCGAGTTTATTCTTTGAGTTTGTGCTCTTAGATTCCTTTGGATGTTGGTTTTGTTTGTCTGTTTGCTTCTTGGACTTGTCTTCTGTTAGTAATAAGCCTAAACCCTACACCCCACATAACCTGACACGTAACATATCTGCTTGTAATGATGGGAAGGCACAACATTTATTTACACGGTGATGTGTGCCACTCGTCATCTATGGATTGTTTTTGTGTCGTTCCTGCGTGGTCCAGTTTATCCTACACTAGAGGAGATAATAAAGGAAGCACTGTTCATCTCCTGCAGCTATTATTATGCCACACAGATAGGCGGGGTCACTACAGACAGTTAAAAACCTTCCCAAGCAAAACTGACTAATTATGTGCAATCTAGGACCTCCACTTAGTGGAATGCCTCCATCGTCTAGTACACCTGTGTGTTAATAGAAGTGAAACGGGTTATAGCCAGTGTTGGGGAGTAACGGAATACATGTACCGCCGTTACGTATTTAAAATACAAAATATGAGTAACTGTATTCCGTTACAGTTACCGTTTAAAAAGGTGGTATTTAGAATACAGTTACTTTGTTGAAATAAATGGATTACACGGCGGTACTTCTCTGTTTCATATTGTGGCGGGTCAGGACTGTTTGGGTTTTGTTTGACAGCTACGTTCTGTTGTTCCAGGCGGCAGCGTTACGGTCGCCATGGTTACAGAGTGACGCTCTGTCTCTGCGCGTTTCCTGGGTGAGAGAGGCCTTTTTGTTGTTGTTGTGCTAAGCTAATAGGCAGAATGCTACAGGTATAGCTCTAAAGAATGTAGCATCATAGGCAGTGTAGTCCGTGCTGCAGGGAGAATGGACTGCCATACACGTTATGTGTCTGTGAGCGAGGGAGGGAGAAAAAGGAAAAGTACGAGCTGTCATCGAGCAGAAACGGGAGCTGGAAGCATGTAAATATAATAATAACCACTGCAGCCAAGAAGAGTGCCTGACGAGCCCAGTTGTAAGTAAGCTATTAAGACTCGACTGTACACCGTGTTCGTGTTTTCCTCCAAAAACAATAAGTTCTGTTGGAGCAGCCTTTCAACGCCTCTCTCCGTCTCTCGCTAGCAAAGTTGACCCAGACAACAAAGTAAAGCTATTTTTCAGCTATGAGCCCGACACAGAACCCACCGTATTAGCCAGAGGTCCCTTTACTACGGTTCGGAGCCGCGGACCTTCAGTAACAGTAATAAATCACAGCAATAGTACATTCATGTAGTTGTAAACAGCATGATAATATATTAAGTAATCCAAAGTATTCAGAATACGTTACTCTCATTGAGTAACGTAACGGAATACGTTACAGAATACATTTTGGGGCATGTATTCTGTATTCTGTAATGGAATACATTTTAAAAGTAACCTTCCCAACACTGGTTCTAGCCAGCGCCTTACTGACCACAGCCAGCTGTGCAGAATGACAACAACAAGTCTCCCTATCGCCATCTGTCTGCACGTGTTTCCTTCTCTTCTCCGCGCTGATCGATTGGCTGTTTACGTTTCTTTCTCTCACAGTGCCACACTGCTGCACGGCTTCCTCGTTTCTCTTGAACCTGCCTTCCTCTTCCCCTTTATCAACCCCTCCTTCTCTTTCCTTTTTCTCTCTCCTTCTTCTCTCTCACACGGACAGACAAAAACACCGCCACCCACCCCCCTCTACACCCCACCCCTCTGACACGAGGAAAAATAGAGTGGATGCTCGCGCTCGCTAAAGTGCCTGCAGAAAGCCTGGCCGAGGCTTTCATGGAGCTCCGTGAGCAGTAATGGGTGGGCAGAGCAGGGAAGGGGAAAAAAAAAAAAACACGCGGCCCAATTTGGTCCGTGTGTCTTGTTACAGGAAATTGCATTTTAGAGGGGCAGCAGGTCCGTCTTGCGCACAAGTGAAGGGTGAAAAGCTTCACGTACTGTTGTTTGTTTGGGAATAACGTGCGTGCAAGCGTACGTGTGTTATGTTACGAAATACAAAGTTTCAGACGTAGAGATAACATCTCCAGACATTTCTAATACCACAGGATGTTACAGATGCTTAGTATCTGCTCATCGCTCCCCTAAAGACGTCCTGTAACGCAGATTAGCCTTTTTGTTCTTTCACATTGCCTCAGACGGTATTTTGTTCCTGTTTTTCGCTCCTACAATGTGCCACACTGCTCTTGTTTTTGTGCGCCAAAACCCGCAAGGCACGGCGACGGCGAGAAGAAAAAAGATGGGGAAAAACAGATTAACATGCAGCTAATTGTAACGGAAGCGGCATCTCCCTCACGCCATTGTTTTGCCCCTGCGCCCATTTGGATGCCGCATAAAGACATAATTCCCCTAATGTGAGGTATTTGTAACGCTGCCTTTGTTGGCAGCGGGTCGGCTGGCGTATCGCTCCACTCTGAGAAGTCTCTGCCAGCCTCACGCTATCCATCACCCGCATCCATGCCAGGCGGGCCTCAGCACAAATGATCCCGTACCCGTGCAGAGGCCTGCTCCTCCGGGACGGCAGCAGGAGTGTTTGTGTGTGTCTGCACATGTTTTGTGCCTGTGTGTGTGTAACTCTGTAACCCTGTTCGTTAGTCGTCTCATTGTCACTGTAAACAGCTCTCTTTTTGTCCTCCCACAAGCCACAGTGCTGTGTTTTTACAGGCCAGAAAGTGCTCATTACTGTTGCAACCTAAACCTTCACTGTATACAGATCACTTCCACATTCCACATTTCCACAAATATTCTGAAAGTCATTTTTAGAGCTTTGTTAGTGAGCGTTTTACTGCGTTTTTACAGATATTTATATTTTATGTAGACTTTGCGTTACATCAAAGCCAAAACTCTTAATTTAACAGTGAAGAAAACCTTAATCGGCCCTTTAAACCGCAACAAAAGAACGCATTGTGTCAGATCACGCTGCGATGAAGGTTCAGACCTTTAACTTTAACTGCTTCCTTCCTCTGAAGGCCTCATTTATATCAGCGCTTAGCTCGCCGGCGTTCTTCACATTTTTTGGCACCGCCAGTCTGTAACTCGGTCTGCGGGGTCCAGGAAAAGATGGGGTTAACCCCGAAACGCTGTCTTCCAGCCTCTCTGACAACAGCCGAGCGACTGTGAGGCTGCTTTGTTTCCAAGAAATAAGTAGGAAGCAGAGAAGGACGCGTCAACACAATGGAGAGGATTCTCGCAAAAACACAGTCACGTTAGCATTAGGGTGTGAGCATGTGCTTGTGCCCGTTTGTGTATACGTTGGTCTTATTTACCGCGTCAGCACCGGCTTTACTTTTCCCTCCCCTCCTGCCCTGCACGCTGCCGTCTGCACCATAAATGCCAGCAGTCAGGAATTCATCTAATTCACAGCGCCAGCCGCAGTATTTCCCATCCCCCTGTCAAAACACAGCCGATCCAGCCTCACTCACCTCCTTGTTTACTCTGCTGTTTTATTCTTCCTCGTCTTCGACGTACACATGCAGCTCTGGCCGCGGCGGAGACAAACACAAATCTGTGCGAGGATGAATGGCAAGCTCGTATTTTAAACTGAGCTTAAGCACTATGTTTGTCACAGAGGTTTGAGGTTTGTTTGAGTGCAAACTAACCTCAGCCATCCACTTTTTTTTTTTTATAATAAAACAACTCTTATTTTCTACATTCACAAGGCTGAATATTTGTCCTGGTTTTCAGCTGAAGAAATGCTTTTAATTGATCGTAAGAACAACCCGTGTCCAATAAATCCCCTTCAAAAAACATAATGAAATTAAATAACATAAAAATCCGTCATCAATTTCACAAAATTGGGCCGTGATTTGACGCCGACATTTTCTTTGCTGGAAAATAAGACAAACAACCAGCCAGATATGTCTCGTCTCAGCCTTCAGTTTTCAATTCTGCCTCTTCCCCAAAGGAAATTAACTGACAGATTCCTCCTGACAGACAGCTGTTCCTCCCACTGTGGGTCTTCTTCATAACCTGCACCTACCAAAGACACCCCTCTCCTCTGCACACACACCCACAGACACACACTATTCCCAGTTACTCCCTCCCAGGAGAATAAATCTGCAATCAACTGAGCCTATAAATAGCTGTGGCACACTTCACTGCTGCTGCGGCCCCCCTGCCCTTCTCAAAGAACTGCACACACACACACACACACACATTTTCTCACCGATGCTCTCCACCCCTTATCCAAAGCAGGGCACCCAGCTTCTCTTTGCTACTCTGCTACCTCCTGGTGACGTTACGTGCTGATATTTCGGCGAGCAAACACATTAACAGAGGCTAATTAAAGTAATTTGTCCTTCACATATCTGCACATTAGTCCTAATAGCTTTAAGGCAATTAAAAGCCTCGACCACCAGCCATATTAGCCATTCCATCTGAATCGCTGTGCTTAAACCCTCGGAGAGAGCCGCTAAGGCTACACTAGGCTAACACTAGTTATTGGTAGCCAGGGCTAATCACCTCATTAGTCAGCAGGCTTAATGAGATGTGTTATTTAAGTAGATACTGTATCAGGCAGCGGGGAAGCTGTTCCTCTGGAGCTAACGCACAACAGAAAAAGGTTTTTTATCTTCATTAATAACATACAAATCTACAGAAAACTGATTTTAGATTATTCGTCAGTCTGCAAAATTCACAAAAAGCTCCACAGAGAGAGATTTGCTAAAACAATTTTGCCCAAACAGCAGAATTTTTTTTAAAGAAATTTAAAAAAATAAACACAGCAGTGATCTTAAAGTACTGACTTTCCCGTTTCACTGGATTTTATTTTATATGCACGTCATAAATTGTAAACAGTAAAAAATCAATGAGCAGCTCTTTCCAGGCTCCTCTCCACGCTTCTGAAAGTTAAAAATCTGGGAATGGTTTTGGAAAGTCGAAAGGAAAAAGCAGCTACTGCTGGGATTTAAGACTTGGCGTTTGCACATTGTCCACGCTTTTCCCCGGGTCAAGACCGTGCAGGAGAGACTGTGACTGCCAGGGATGTTTTCTGGGCCTTTGTTGTGAGGTTGAACACTCAAGACTTGAGTAACTGAGGTACTGAAGAGGAGGGTTGATGCTGAATGCCTATTTTTAAAAGTAAGATTTGACTGTGGGCTGCACGGAAAGAAAATCCACAGTCGACTTTATTTACAAGGACATTTAAAAACAGCAGTGTTGGAGCTATTTGTTCTTATTTTTTCTTATTTTGAAATTAGTTAAAGTTTGTTGTTAGTTTACTTATATTTTGGGGTTTATTTACAAGTTATTTGTTGGTTAATATTTTGTTTCAAAGTTTGTTTGATATTACTTCAGGAAGAGCTGTAGGGCCATTTTGTTTTCTATAAATAAAGTGACTGGTATAGGACCAGCATGCACTGGGGTGGGCCTATGGTTTTTTACCAGAGCAGGAGAAGCAGTAGGAAGTAACAAAAAAAATTGGATCTTGTTATTGCCAAACTGGATAAATAAACCATCAAAACGCAACTTTCAAGTTTGGACAATGGACTTCTTTTGCCTGCATACAAAATAGTCTCTCAGTGCAGCAGTGGCTTGTGGACTTTTGATTGTGGGATGTTTGATTTGTCAAACAAAGGAATTGCCACTACAAGCAGCTTTGACCAAAGTGCTGTACAGCTAGATGAGGAAAATACATAAAACAAGAAAACAGATTTAAAAACATAAAATAACAAAAGATCAGCCAAGGTAAGAAAAAAAAAACTAGAATAAAAGTGGCTTTTTGAAAGTGTCTAATGTTAGAGAGGTCCTGATGTGACAAAGGCCCGATCTCCTCTGTGTTTTAATCTGGATCTCGGGACATCAGGCCTCAGGGATGTAAGGATGTCAGTATGAAAGTTATTAGTCATTTTGCTCTGAAAGTATTTCATGCTGCTCACTCTTGCGCTACTTGTTAGAGCAGTAGTGATCTGAAGGGTGTACGATGACGTGGGATTAAAGGGTTAGATCAGTTTTCATCGTCATGAAGGTGCCTCTGTTTTTACCTGGCACCGTCACCGTGGTAACTCATCCAGAGCAGGTTATGTTCTGAGTTTTACTTTAAAATTATCTGGAAATGCCACAATTTCTAATTATTTTATTTGCACAATCCTTTAAGAGGTGTACAGATTATTGCTGAAGGAATGTATTTTGTAAAACCACAGATTATAAAACTAATTGGTTGCATTTTTATGCTGTTTATCACCCATTCAGTCAACAGAACAAACTTCACTTTGATCTCGCCACAGACTGAAGGGATTTCCACGCCTCTGTTATCACGCGGCAGGGCGTCACACCTGAACGCAGTGATTAACCTGCGACGTTTAAATGTATGCAGGTTAAAATTGCAGAGCTCTGACGAGCAGCTGTCATGTTGTAAATAAACAGCTGACCTGTAAGATCTAATAAATGCTCTCTCCTCTGTGTCCTCGTGACGATCGTGAATTCACAAGATGAGTGATTTTCTGCAGGATTACTATCTCGTCTCATTGGCAACACAAGTGTTGCAGTTTACTTGCACAATTTTTAGATCTCTATCACCTGTCTCTGTGATAATCTCTCTGATAGGAGTAGATGACGCTCTGTTCAGAAGAAGAGTCACATGACACCCCAAACGTGGCCTTTCAAGCCTGAGATAACAAGCCGTCATTGTGATGCCCGTTATTTCTGACTAGGATTTTAGGTTTTGTCGAACAAGCTAACACATAGATGACTAGATAGATGTGGAACTTGCCTCACAGTACACTCTGATCGCCACATTTATTGACACCAGACATTTATTTCCACGCTTTAACTTTAAGCTGAGTGAAATTTTGCCCTTGCACCAGTCATGCAACAGTCTCGGTGCACTTTGAGATGCTGCAATTAATTAATAACTAGCTAATTACCTCAACACTGACATCTGTCTGACCACTTTATGTTATAATTCTACATGCATGCTTAGTCATGTGACTTAAATGCGACAATAATACATGAGTGAAACAATCAAGGGTTACTTGAGCGTTGAGCGCTCGCCGTTTGGTTCACTTCACCGAACAGAAAAAGCATTAAATTCTTGGGATTAGGTTTTTAATTAGCATGCCAAATGTAATTTTAAATAAACTCAATATGTTATTTTGAAAAATTACTCACATCTTTTTAAAACTTAGGCACTAAATATACTCTAAAATGTCAGTAGCGTCCGTAATCGTCTCGCCATTTCTCAAAGGAAACAGAGTTCAGAGTGACTTATCGATGAGCCTTTCCATTGACAACACTGCTGAATTTAAAAATCAGTGATTGTGTTTGCGCGCAGGTGCTTTGTACGTGCAGGTAGATGTTTGTCACACTCAGCGAGTGTGTGTGGTTACTGCTACCAGACCCCTGACCTTTCCATGTCCTGATAGCATCCCCAGGGAGAGAGGGAGGAAACGACTGAGGAGGCAGGGAGGGAGGGGGGTAGCTGGTGGCTGGGTAAAAGGGGGTTGCAAGGGGCTTTGTTTTTCTAGTGCAGGCCTTCGTGTCACCGCAGCCGGAGCTTTGAAGAAACAGATGGAAATGTGCCTTTATGACTTGTGAGGACTCATTTGTGGTACAAAAGGAGATAAAACCGAATCATGTCACAGATAACTCTCTCTTACGTATGACTTTAACTTAGAAGGGAAGCACCAGCTGCTGACAAAGCCAGCTTTTAAAGAAACCTCCTTCAGGAGAGAGAAAGGGAGGAGAAAGCATTGTGTGCACCTACATGGTGAAAGGAGTCCACTGTGTTGATGCCAGATTTAATTGTCAGGGGCAAAGGAGAGTGTAAACTGCACGCTTCGCGCGCAATAAGTGCTAGTGTGTTAATGGAGGTTTGAGGTGGTGGTGGTGGGGAGTGGGGGGGGGTTCTGGTGCTTCCGACCCGCAAATCACATCGCCTCCTCCCATCCCTTTCCTCCCCCATCACGCGCCCACCATTTGCTCATCCATCACCATCGCCTCCAACTCCCCGCTCCCCTCTGTCTTCCATCACTCCACCCAGCCAATTTAGTCCTCACTCATTTTTCTCTCCTTTTGTCCTCCGTACTAACCTCTCTTTCACTCCTTTCCCCCCTCACCTGCTTTCTCCTCGGCGCTCGTGTGTGATCGCCAAATTTGAGCTGGGTCTGCCGTCAGAGAGGCCGTTGAATGACAGCTCCGTCTGCGTGCGTGCCGTTTTTATTTTCCCGTGTCTGTGTGCATGCAGTCTGTTTGTGAGCAGGGTTTTCTTTTTTAATAAAACAAAGCAATCGTGTGTGTGTGTGTGTGTGTGTGTGTTTGGACTCTGAGCTGGTAATAAGAACCGATGACATCCAGAGAAAAAAAAAAATACAGCCAGGCTTCACCATCTGTCTTCCCTTAAACCTGATACTCCTGAGCCACCTCGGTCTCTTTCTTTCCCTGTGCCTCTCTCTCCACACACACACACACACACACACACACACACACACACACACACACACCTTTCACCCGCACCACCAAACCTTCCTCTAATGCTGCCATTCGGCCATTTTCCAGGAGTTTCTGGCTAAGCTGTGGCATCCAGACTCGGAATTAAAGAGCATTAGTTATGACTGCAGGGTATAGCAACCTTGGCCCCAGCCGGTCATGTTCATGCCATTTCAACAACAAACACGCAAATATTATACCCGCCCGCCCCTCCCACCCCGCACCCCCCTCAGTCCCCAGGCTCTCTTTGCCACTCATTAACCCTGTCACGTTTATGGTATGAATTAAATGATTCCAGCGATGCATCCCCACGCACCAAGGGATCCACAGCCAGACCTCGCTCTACCCCCCTCCTTCCCTCCTTCCCCTCCGCTCAAGGCTGGAGGGACGGCCCGAGGCAGCGCTCTGCAGCCTCATTATTACCAGCACGGTGGTCGCTGGCTGCCACACTGTTGTTTTAGCATGTCCGAGTGTGTGTGGGGAGTCTCTGGTGTGTGCCTGTCAGGGTCCGGATGTTTGATGTTTCAATGGAGGCAGCATCGTTAGGGAGGCTTGCTTGTGCACAGAGGTGTCAAAAGTGGTGCAGTCATTCAAGTGTTTAGTAATATATATATTTATATATTTGGTTTATTTGTTTCTTGTTATAGAACAGGTCATAGTCACAGTAATTCAAATCATTTTCATTAAATGTTTGAAGTTTAAGGAACTTAAAACTTTTATCTTCACTTTAAGCACGTGACAGGTTTTTCTGGCAAACCTCTCTGGCACAGACGCAGCAAAGCCGTGCTGTTTTGTTAATATTTTATTCGTAATTTTGCAGAGCAAACTACAAAAAGCTGCAAATGTTTATTAGGGTGTACAACAACATATGTAAAACTGAAGTGGCAGAGAGAGTTGGGAGTGAACATATCTGATGAGGAATGGTCACAAACCTGGAAAATACAGCAGTCAACAACATCATCACGTGCCCGGAGACTGCACTGCTGGAAAAATGTAATTCGATTTTTTATAACACCCAAAATTAAGAACAAACATACCTCATTACCACAACTGTGTTGGAGGGGCTGTGGAGAGGTAAATGTGAATCATTCCCACGTGTTCTGGTTCTGCCCCAAGATTACAAAATTTTGGGAAGATATTCATTTAGTTATAGGTAAAATTTTGGGTTATGCTGTATCTAAGACTTGCACATTATTATATTTTGGTGTCATTACGGGAAATGTGATGAAAGAAGATAGATACATATTGAAAATTATGCTTGCTGCCTGTAAAAAGGCAATTACAAGAAAATGGAACAAGATAGACCCACCATCACAGGACGAATGGATCAAAATTATAGATGAAATACAAATCATGGAACAATTGACCTACAGAATAAGGACTCAGGAAGATCAACACCATAAAAAGTGGGAGAAATGGACTGAGTACATAAACCCAACGGGATATAGACCAACACATTGATAATGAGAAATGATCAAACTGTAGAAACAAAGAGATCCAACATGTTTTTTTTTGTTTGTTTTGTTTGTTTGTTTGTTTTTGTTATCCTACTTGTTGTATCTATCTTTTTGTTGTTGTTGTTGTTGTTGTTTTGTTGTATAGTGTATAGTGTTTAAAGAAAAACAATAAAAATAAAGTTTAAAAAAAAGAAAAGAAAAAAAAGCTGCAAATGTTTAAAAGGAGACGGCGCAGATAAACTGTTCTTTCAGAAATGATGGAACAGTAAAGGTCCGTTACTGTCCCTGTAGGTTCAGTCTACACAATTTTATGCCTTGAGGCTAATAATTGGACTGTGCTTGTGGGCCACAAGGGCACAGACACTCACCAAATACTTCATTAGTTACACTTTGCTAGCACTGGTTTGAAGCCCCTGGAAACATTCCTCAGAGATGTAAGTCCATCTTGACATGATAGCTGCTGCACGACCACGATGTGAAGCTGCTGTTGCACCACATCCCAAAGCTGCTCTGTTGGATTGAGAGCTGGTAGATTGTGGAGGCCATTTAACTATAATGTCATGGTAAAGAAAGCTTTGTGATATGGAGTATTGTTCTCCTGGAAGCAGCCATCAAAAGATGGGTACAGTGTGATGATAAAGCGAAGAACATGGTCAGCAGGTCAGCAGGTAGGTTATTATATTTAAACGCTGCTGAGGCACTAATGGGTCCAAAGGGTGCTAAGAAAATGAAAGAAAAGCAGTCTGGCTGTTCTCCTTAAATAAGTACAGGTTCCACAGTTCAGTACGGTTTCTTTTCAACAGATTAAATGCAGAAGACCTACAGCTGAAATCCATAAACTGGTGCCAAGATTGTCTGTGGAATGAGCGCGACATTTGCATGAGCAATGCATAACATTCAGCTTTAACTCGTGTGTGATTTGCACTTTGTTTACTTGCAGGAGTATATTTAGCACCTTTGGATGTTCATCTTGTTGCAGTCTGTTCTGCTTTTACAAGGTTTCCTTTCATTTGCACTTCACAATCATGACTGTACAGTTCAGGTGCTTCTATCTTATGTAACTATTTGCACTAAAACAAACAAACAAACAAAGAGATTAAATACTAAAAATCACAAAAATCGAAATATTAATGGCTCTGATTTAAACCTTGTCTCATTTAAGTGTGGGATTATTGTTTTTTAAACTGACTCTAGTTATTAATACAACATTGGAAAGTGATCAAAAAAGGAAACTAAAACATAATCAATTAAGTAAATTTTATGCTTTTTAAGTCAAGAATAAACTATGGGACAACAGTAAAATTTAAGGTATTAAAGATATTTAATTTTGTTTGGAAAAATTACAGGGGCTGTTGAAATTCTTAGAAATTAATAATTTTGACCCTCGAGTGTTAATGGAGGATATTTGAAAATCCTTTTTATTATTGTGATTGCAGATCAAACTATCGTTTATGCGTGTTTTCTCTTTTTTCTTCTTTTTCCAATAATTTTTATTGATCACTTTTTTCATTCTCTGATGATGAACAACAAGATGAACTTTTTGTTTATATTCTTTTATGCCATAAACTGCAGGTAAATATGAAACGTTTGGATTTGCTCACTTAACTCTAAATAATGACATCCAAAACAACAACAAAAAAGATGATTTACAGTAAAGAAAATGCAAAACCTATCCGGTCGTTAAGTGATGACGTGACGAATCCTACTTCCGGGCCTAAAGTAGTCTGCGTTTAATATGGCTTTTGTGTTGTTAACATGTTTAATGTTTTGTATTTTCTTCTATTTAATCTCAAAAAGCTCCTAAAAAAAGTCAGTGATCACTGTGATCATATGTTGACCTCCATCGGCTTTTATTACCGCTAATCATTTATTTAAGCTCAGTTTTTAAAACCTTAGGATGTAACTACAGCCCAGCCCATGCAGCAGTATATGAATGACTAACCTCGTATTGTGGATGGATTATCTCAGTTGTTCTCCTGGCTGAAGTTTGGTCCTTTTACAGCATCCTGCCATGTGATTACATTTGTTTCTGACCACCGAGAACACTCACGTTAACTTTTATCGAGTGGAAAAAAAGTTAGCTTGTTTATATTATGCTAACATAGCTGTGTCGCTAGCGGTCACGTAGCACATCATTATATACCAGCTAGCCAAACTTCAGCAACCCTACAAACGTCACTGCTGTTTAGTTTTCTGTCTTCATTTATGTTGGAAGTGATAACAGAGCTGTACGTTTTAATTTGTTTCCAAAACCCCGCAGTCAGGACAAGCTATATTGTATTTAGATAGAAGCTAGCGAGCTAACTTCCTGCTAACTTCTAACTCCGTTAAATGTCATAAATTCCGTTTTCATGGATGCCTGGATGTTAAACTCAATTGTTACACCTGGTAGAGCAGAACGCTGATCATTTTATTAAAGATGAAAGACTTTAGACAGTTTTGCCATCTCAGTAATGCCATAGTGATCGTTTGATATATGGACCTGCAGTGGAGTTTAGGTCCAGACATGGCTAGTGACGTCAGACTTAACGACCGGATAACATTAATGCTTAACTTTTTTTTATAAGTAACCAGTTCCTGTATTTTCCCGCTCAGAGGAAACTTCACATGATGGAATGATGTGTCTGCTCGCTCCTGTAGTTTCTGGTTTATTTACCCCATGAACCAGTTTCTGTTGGAAGTCTCTTCCTCATAGGCGTTCAGTGGTTTTCCATATATAATGTTGCATATTATGTTATCTCAAAATATAAATGGACTGTAGATGACGTTTGGATTGAACTGACTTACATTCCAGTGAAATAAAAATTTGTACCCTTAATCTGCATCCTGACCCCTACTGTGGGTCTACAGGGAGCAGTGTGATGGTGTGATTAATAACAGCGGAGCAAAAAAACAAAAACTGAACAATTATGATTGAACTTAGTCATATTAGTAAGCTGTACTTATGTTTTCAAATTCAGCAAGTTTGCATGATTATTTTAAGTTCTGGGACCTAATTAGATTTTCTTTGACTTTTATTTCATAAAAATAAAACTTGTTTTTTTTTTTTTATTGTTAATAACTGAACTAAAAAATATTCAGTGTGAAGTTCGACATGCCAGAAAAAGTTTGAGAACCACTGATACAGACAGTCACTGTATCCAGAGGAAAACATGCAGCGGAGATGTTACAAAAGCCTCAGTAACACAGCAACAAGAACAAAAATCGGGCGCTTGGAGTCGTGGGTGACAAGCTAAAGGAAAAATGAGACCTCCGCAGCGAGGGAATCCGGTGGCTCCGTTATGCTTTGGGGGGTAATTTGCTGGCATGGTTTGTTTGCACTTGTCAAAACTAGAGAAAGGCAACAGAAAGAAGGAGCAGGTGCTGGGAAAGAACAAGCACAGGGAGCTATCTCCTCCAGGATCACACTGCCTTCATCGCTGTGTGTCCCTGAATGTTCTGATGCATGCAAAAATGATGTAAATCATGTGCTATGGCCTTCACAGTCACCGATGACCTTAGGATGTCCTGTCTTTTGTAGAGCACACTGAAGCTGCTCTGAATTCATGTGGACACCAGAACTGGACCAGTCAATAAGTCCAGTTAGTGTTCTCAGGTGTCACCATTTGTGGACAGCTGGAAAAATGTGATGCAGCTCTGCGGCGACCTTCAGGTTAGTCGTCTGTGAGCTGGAAGGTCGGTGGTTTGATCGCCGTCTGTCGAAGTATCTTTGGGCGAGACTCTGACCTCAAATTGCTTCCGGTGCATCTGTCGGAGTATGAATATTTGTGTGATGGTTAGAAAGTGGTTGAAGGCACAGAATGAATCATGGTGAATGGGTGAATGTGACTTTGAGTGTGTAACTGGAGTAGAAAAGCATTTTATAGTCAGTAAAATGTTTTACTGTAATCATTTGCTCCACCCCTCCTGTAGGTAGGTTTCCAAAAACACTTCAGCGGCCGTATTCGGACAAGTAACAGGAGGCAAACCTTAATTTGTGTGAACACACCAAAGACTGATGTTCCCATGGTAACAATCAGTGACACCTATTTTGACTAGTGGCACTTATCAAGAAAACAAAGAGGAACCGTGGCTCACGATTTGTGGTGTGTTAACATTGTTGTGGAGAGAGAAATGAGAAGGTCGGGAGTTTTTCGACACTGCAGTAACTGCAGCTGTCCTGCCACGTTAAAAAGCCACAGCTTCTCTGCAGGTCTGCTCTTCGCTGAGACTGACTCGGGAGGAATTTTCCTACACACCGTTTACTCTTGTTTATTCTTTTTTTTAATCCCAGGGTTTTTTTAATTATTATTATTGCTGTTGCGCTGAATTTTCCGAGTAAAACGTCCTTGTAGCTGTGGGATTTCTGCAAAGGTAAACAGAGCTGAGCAGTAAGACGTTTGCCACCCAGACTGCCATTAAATTACCTAGACTTCACTGTACCACAGTCCTGCTCAACATAGTAAATGACTAAACTTTGTGTGGATGAATGGATGAATTTAGAGATCTATCTGAAGGCAGAGTGATTCATCTGAGCCGTAGCCAAAATCTATTTTAGTGAAACTGGCCTCGAGGCTTGGACTGCGTTCCTCTTCGGGCTCTTGATCCAAAATTAGTTCAATTCTGGCTGCAGCTACACAAGTTCTTAAAATATGGAAACAACCATATACCACCATCCCCCTTTGTCATTCTCTATACCCAGTTATGTGTGTGTGTGTGTCCATGTATATGTAAGTGCAGTCAAACGTGAAACTCTGCCTCCTTAGTGAAGCAGTGGCTTGACACGTGTTGGGGTAATGGCACTAATATGCTCATAAATCGAAATCAGCCTCACAGTGTCAACATAAAAGAGAAGGAGAGAGGTTTTGCATGCGTGCGTGTGTGTGTTTGTGTGTGTAAGTGAGCATGTAAAGTCTCAGGCTGCCAACAGTCCAACGAACCTTATCAGCTGAATCATCCTGTCCTGCTGCCGTCTGTTTATGGCTTTAAGCTAACACACACACTTTCTTGATTTCCCTCTGATAAGACACTGCTCCTCCTGTTTGTGCGTGTGAGTGTGCACACGTGGAGGTTGTGTCAACCGAACTCACTGAGACTGCTCAGTGCTGTTAACCTGTGTGTCCTCCTTATTACGACCCATATCCATGTTGCTATGAATGATATGAGAGGAGGCAGATAAAGCAGAAGGAGGGATTTGCATGTTAAAGCCTCCCTTTCTGTCCCCCCAATGAAAGCCGAGTGGTTCACCATACCCCCCCCCCCCCCCCTCCCAGCATACACACACACAGACACACTACTCAGCGTATCCCACTTTCTGCAGACAAGTACACAAATCTGAAACAAATACCTGAAAGCCTGCAGGGTGAGAGGGGGAGAGAAGAAGGGAGACAGACACGCGAGAAGGGGAATTTCAACATCCCTTCAGAAAAGATAGATTTCATGTCACTTTTATTTATTAGTGGGAAGTTGTATCGTTTGTTTGACGGATGCCTCTTCCCAGCCCTTGTAAAGTTATCCACAGAGAGCAAAAGAAAAAATGTGAAAATTACAAGACTTGTAGTTGGACTTTTTTGTGCTGCGTTCAAAAATGCGATCCCACCAAGTGACTGCTTTCGGTAGGATTTATCTTGAGGTTACGTGTGTGATATATGGGTGTTTGGTGTGGTGCATTTGATTAAAATGGTTTACACATTATGATTACCCCAACATTTTTGAGGTTTGTGGTCAAACCGAACCCCTCTCGAGGCAGCGTTGGCCGATTGTCTGGTGTTCATGGTGGAAATGATTTAATGCTGGAAGCGGGTTTTAACTATCTCGTGTTTTTCCAACATCGTGTGTTAATAAAAACACAGAGCCCTATTCTGTTTCAGAATGGATTTTCCATAGTGGAAAATTTTAAGCTTGAAGATTTCTGAAAAGCTATGCTGCAGGAAAAAAAAAGGAAAAAGGCATGAGGTTGCTCTGGGGTCAGCATTAGCCGTGTCGGATACAGGACATCCACTCAGCTGAGTTATTACACTAGTAGTCTGTCAGCATTACAGAGGGCAAGACATTATTTATTATTGTCATGAAATTTGATTATATTAAAGTCAGATAAAAGAAGGAAAGCTGTAATATTTTATTAAAGGAAGCAGTATTTTAAGCATAATCATGACATTGCTTTGGACAATGGATTTGGTAACGAGTCAAGAATTCTTCCCCTCCAAAAATTTAGGACATTTGAATTTCATGTCCTGTAGTGTATACTGTGCTCCAAAAACAATTATTGCCAATGGTGCAGAGTGCACGACAACACTGTCGCTGCACTGTGCAAAATGCAGAAACTCTCCCAGGACTGCTGCGATGACTGCCCATCCAACCAGGCGTCGAGCCGATGACACAGAGAAGGCATGAAGGGAAAGTAAATATTGGACGCATTTAGTGATGTTTGAGTTTGTGGCAAGGTGACAGGAGGAAAGAGGTTTCTGTCGTGGCATGTGTGTTTATTAAGAGTCACGTAGCTTGTTGTAGTTGGCTTAGATTTCTTATCTGTTCCTTCCATCACCTTTACGATCCAATAAAGTTCTGAAGAGGCGCAGAAAACACTCACCTCTGTGGGAACAGTGAGATGAGCCCAGCTGCGAGTGCATGCCAAGTCCTTCAAAAAAGTCCCATAACTATGCAATACTTGCTTGACTCTGACTTTGATGTCGTCACAGTGACATTATGAGAAAGAGACACGACACTCGATTAACCCTGAACTGAAAACTGTGGAAGGATTTGGCAGCAGCAAAGATGGTGGAAGCGCAGCCAAAATCCTTCAGCTTGTCAGCTTTGTTGAAACACCTTCAGGTGACAGCAGTAATTATACTATATTAATTTTAATAAAAATAGCATTCATAGAGTCACAAATCAAATCTAGTTTTAAAAAGTCATTTTAAAAAGATTTGTGGTTTTGCGCTACAATAAGCTCTGGAAAGCTTTTTCCCACCTGGAAGTTGCGCCTCCACCGCCATCTTTGCTGCTGCAAAATTCTCCTTCAGCTTTGAGCTGATGGTTTTTGCAGCACCATGACTCTGTCATTTCTGATGTCATCGTAGCTTCATAACCATTTATTCCAGTGCGAATCGCTGCAATTTTCTCCTGAACGATGGCGTTACCGCTAAGATAAAGCTTATCTGGAACATCTGCTGGGACAGCAGTATATGCAGTCGAAACAGTTTTCTGCAGAACGTCTCACTTTTTTCCAATTATTGTAGAATCTCCTCTTCTGCAGTCTGACCATCTCTGAGCTCCTGTACTGACATAAAAAACAACAACAACAGACTCATATACTGACTTGTAACAGAGCACCACTGCACGCACCAACTTACAAAAAATCAAGAGGTTCCCAATAAGCTTTAACTTTTGGTGTGTGCACCATTCACGAGTGCTGAAATCCGGTCGTTAAGTCTGACGTCACTAGCCGTGTCTGGGCCTAAACTCCACTGCAGGTCCATATATCAAACGATCACTATGGCATTACTGAGAGGAAGTCTTTCATCTTTAATAAAATGATCAGCGTTCTGCTCTACCAGGTGTAACAATTGAGTTTAACATCCAGGTATCCATGAAAATGGAATTTATGACATTTAACAGAGTTAGAAGTTAGCAGGAAGTTAGCTCGCTAGCTTCTATCTAAATACAATATAGCATGTCCTGACTGCGGGGTTTTGGAAACAAATTCAAACGTACAGCTCTGTTATCACTTCCAACATAAATGAAGACAGAAAACTAAACAGCAGTAACGTTTGTAGGGTTACTGAAGTTTGGCTAGCTGGTATATAATGATGTGCTACGTGACCGCTAGCGACACAGCTATGTTAGCATAATATAAACAAGCTAACTTTTTTTCCACTCGATAAAAGTTAACGTGAGTGTTCTCGGTGGTCAGGAACAAATGTAATCGCATGGCAGGATGCTGTAAAAGGACCAAACTTCAGCCAGGAGAACAACTGAGATAATCCATCCACAATACGAGGTTAGTCATTCATATACTGCTGCATGGGCTGGGCTGTAGTTACATCCTAAGGTTTTAAAAACTGAGCTTAAATAAATGATTAGCGGTAATAAAAGCCGAGGGAGGTCAACAGTGATCACTGACTTTTTTTAGGAGCTTTTTGAGATTAAATAGAAAATACATAACATTAAACATGTTAACAACACAAAAGCCATATTAAACACAGACTACTTTAAACCCCGAAGTAGGATTCGTCACGTCATCACTTAACGACCGGATAGGAATCATAAATTAGCTTTTATAATGTTTCTGGTATAACTTCCAGGGTTTTTTTTTAACCATTCAATCTGTGGCAAACCTTTGGAGTATTAAAGTGTACTACTTATAAATTTGTCAATTCAATTTTATTTATATAGAGCCAAATCACAACAAGGAATGTGCTTTATATTTTAAGGTTAAGACTCAACAATAAAACAGACAACAATAACAATAACATACAATAACACATTAAATGTGTTATGACACTCACTTCCTTGGCCTATGATGGTTTATTCCTCCTTAATAAACATTTACAATTCTTTTGGGGGTGACTTGAGGCTGACTCAAAAAGTAGGACCTGTGGATTCCTATGTTGAATTGGCTACACAACAAAAATAACAAAGATAACAATAAAATTATCTTTTTTAGCTAGCTAAAAAAATTGACCTGTAGCGGCTGTTTTCTGCTATGCCCCCATCACAGGTCTGGACTGTGATGTTTTTGGGGGGTTTTTTGTTTTGAATTTTTTTTTTTTTTTTGGGGGGGGGTCCTCGGGGTTCTCCACTCTTCCCATATCCCAATAGTATATTTAAGTCTTGAGTTTTCTTCTGTTCTTTGTTGTGTCGTCCAGTTCAGTCCAGAACCAATAGATGATGTCATAGTGGCTATGCCTGTCTTTTATGTACAGTCTGTGTTTTCCCCTAGTGCCTGAACTGTTCTGTGGAAAAAACTGAGACTTGCTGTATCCCCTGTCAGCTACAGGCTTAGCAATTTTGTGGAGCTTTTTGGCACTAGCAGCATTTTATTTTTTTAAATATATCAAAATATATGGTCACAATTTCTAACAGTTTAAGATAAAGTCCGAAAGATGCGTTTAAACAGATAATAAACTAGTATACAACACAGTAAAGGGGAAATGCCCCTAACTTCTTCAAACACAGTGAAGCTGCACATTTTTTAGTTTTATATCTGATCTCAACTGTCTTAGGCCCATAAATCAACTTCTCACAGAACTTATAAAGGTTAAAACATGGAGGAGCTTTACTATGTGTGTGCGTGTCTTTGTGTGTTCATGCATTGTGTGCACGTGACTATGCTTATGCATGTTTACTTTATGCAACAGCCTTTGGCCGTTAACGCACTCCTCAAAAGCTGTCTTCCGAACTTTAATTAACTTCAAACACACACAGAAACATGTGCTCACACACACAGATCCACAGAGGCATACAAAACACCCCAGAGAGTCCAGCAGATCAAAGAGAACCAGGGGAGGAAAACAAAAATATTTCTCTGTCTGAAAAGGGGAACCTGCTTCCAGTAAAGCGAAAAACAGACGGTAAATGTTGCCCGTGTGCACGTGTGTGTTTGTGTAAGAGAGAGAGAGAGAGACCTGGAAGATGCTTTGACTCACCACTCCTCTGAGTCATCACTAACAACGATGGAAGGATACACACAGAAGGGGAAGAAATGTGATTTGGACTGTGAGGGAATAGTGACAAAGTCCAACCCTCTCCACACACACACACACACACACACGCACACACACACGTCAGAAAACAGCGCAGCATGTGAGTGTGCACATGTGACTCTGTGCTGCAGTATGGAGTGTGTGTTTATGCCACACTGAGCACGCACAGTGTTTTTGTTTGTGCACTGTTGCAGTGGGTGGGATGACTGTCCTTTAGCCAGATGTCCCTTCACTCTCAGCATCACTGAGCACAGTCACATGGTGACAGGATGTCCAGAAATCAGCTGCATTTTCTGTGTTTTATTTATTTATTTGCCGATTAAGATAGACAAACAAATAAATGAGAGACGAGATGACAGATGGTGGATATTGTGGAGCTTAAAAAGCTGGAGTTAAAGCTGTGCTGATAATTGGTGCATTGACTCAAGGGTGAAAGGTGTTGGGATTAGGCGTGGGTGAGAAAACTGATTAGTGTAAGAATAATGATTCCTATTTTCTGCAACAGAAAAGAGCAAACACTATCTAAATGCACAAATAACAATAGGCTGTATTTAGAATTGTTTTTCCTAGTCTTATTTCAGCTGATTGTGGGAGTCTTTACTGCACAATGCTGACATTTACAGGCTTGTTAACTTCTCCTTTCCCTGTGAGTGTACACACCTGTACATGGGAGTGGATCTGAAAAGAAACAGGTGAAGTGATATAATATTATTTGAGCTGACCGGTTATGGTTAAGCCAAACATAATAAAAGACAGAAGCTGGTGAATAATTTATAATTTCTTTAAATGAAAGCAAATACGAGACTAGTCAATTAGTCTAAAAGACCGAAACCTCTCAGAAAACATTGAAAACTCTGCAGAATCGAATGGATAAAGTTAGTCGTGCACATCTCTAATTGAACACAAGCTGCTGGCACAGGAAGTGTGAAATACCTCCAAACTACTGGCACATTGCCGTTAGCTGTTAGACCGTGCTGTGTTTGCTCTCTCATTAGCAACCAGTGCACTGCTGAGGAAGCATGATGTAGTAAAGATAGAAAAACACCTTGTAAATTCAGGTTCATAGATGAGCACCGCCGATCTGCTGTTGGTGTCGCACTGAGATCCAAATATGAATGCTTTATTTTGTTCTAGTTTGATCTCATTTTAGATTATTTTATTATTTGAAAATGTTTTATTTTAGGATTTATTAGCTTCAGTGTTTCAGCTTGCTAAGTTATCACAGCCTAGGGGCAGGTGTAAGGTGTAGATTTCTCAAATAACACAAGACAAACACAGCCCAGTTTGGAGGCAGTTATCACTCACTTGTGTAGACTCAAATCTAAGTAAACCAAGGCCTCACCAACAAAGACTAAAAATAAGTTGCTTGTCTGTTTTTGTAACTTTATTTAATGTTTTTGAATGTAATTTAAGTTAGTGCTCTTTTTTAAAATTAATTTCCCTAAATTATATTTTCTCTCAGTTTCCGTGCAAACATGCAAATATAAAACAGTCAACAACACAAATTTCCCTTTGCTGCAAAGGAAGCAGTGAAGCCGAGGTTGTTCTCTGATGTTGGCAAAACTTTTGTTTTGAAAATGTGCCACAGAAAGTCACACAAAGATTTGCTTGTGGTATGCAGCTTTTTAGCTGGTGATTGGTAACTGGCAGATATCCAAGCCCTGGATGTGTAGAGAACCTCCTCGTGTGTCAGTCAGAGCTAATCCCACTGGTGATTACCTAAATTGGGCACTTCAATGCTGAGAACAGTTCAACTCTGCTCCATTCATGTTGCTAAAGTTAGTTTGTCTCACTACAAGTTCCTGAAGGTCATCTATAGTTTCACCAAATCGGTGCATTGAAAAGTTTGCAGAGTTTTGACGGGGGCGATCAAATCAATGTTTTAGCTGCTTAAAGAGAAAAAAGTGTGAGTGTCTGAAATCTCTTGTCACTGTAGAGGAAGTGTTTGTGTTATATACAGAAAGCAGTAGATGAGCGAACTGGGCAAATATAGAGAAAGGTTATGTAAAAACTAGGGGTGCAACGATACACAAAATCCACGGTTCGGTTCGGTTCGATACTTTGGTGTCACGTTCGATATTTTTTCGATACAAAAAAATGTTCATGCCTTTTTAATTTGTCATTTATTAAAATTATAAATATATATTTTAACTCAAAAGTACAGTTTTTAAATTTAATGTTGCTGAAACAACAAAATAATAAAAAATAAATCTGATGGAGAAATCACTCATCTTTGGAAAAGAGAGTTTATTACAGAGAAATGGCTCTTTCCAAAATAAAAGCTATACTATACGCTTCTTCTGGGCTATATTCTCAGCAGCATATTAAATATATCAGGTCCCCATAAGGAGAATCATGTGCTAACGGCTGTCTAAATGACTCGGGTAAAGTTTGTAGCATGCGTGCTTGTTGTTTTTGTCTGCTTCCACTTGTCTTTGCACTAGGATGCTGTCGGAGTAAATGTGCAGTCATATTCGTTGTGTTCCCACTAGTGTTGTCAGCGTTAATCTCGTTGAAATGACGTTAACGCCACAACACGGCAAATCTCCGTTAACGAGCTACCGCGGATCGCCCCGTGCGTGGGGCTGGACGGCGTCAACACGTTAACGAGCTAACTGCGCTAACGCACTAGTTCCCACCCATGTAATTGAGCATTGCGTGGCACATCCGACATACTGTTTTACTTTTGTCCATGACGCGCTTACCTTCAGGGCCATAACTCACATGAAAACCAAAATAGTTCCAAACGCCAGATCTGAATGAGGGTGGGGGAGGTTCAATTTGCCATGTTGCAACGAGCTTAGCCTCTGTCTTGCTAGCTTGTGCTGCGCTCAGTGAATCTGCGTTTGACTACTCCGCCTAGGCTGCACTGTCGAGCGCAGATCCACTGAGCGCTCAACACAGACAGCATCGTCAGAAGGAAAGTTGATAAAATAAATTAAAAATTTTGTATTGTTCGATACATTTGCGTACCGAACCGAAAGCACTGTATCGAACGGTTCAATATCGATACCAGTATCGTTGCACCCCTAGTAAAAACAGAGGTGTGTGGTGGTTTTGTAAAAAACACGTGACAGCAGGTCAAACGTGTCTTTGCTTTGCTCAAATTTAAGATTTTATTTGGCATGACACAATGTTGATTTAACCCTTGCCCCATTTTCATGCCACCTGACTCTCGGCTTTCAATCCACCTTTACACCTCACACCACAAAGTACTGTCAGGACATCGGTTCTTGACTTAAGGATGAGGTGTGGTGTAACTTTGAGATAAAACCATTATCATAAAGGATTGATTGTGATAAGAATTTGTGTTGACTCACTGTGGACTCCAACCGGGAGAGTCATGTGACTCCGGCTCTGTGGATGAATCCAGAGAGAGAAGTAAACAAAACAAGGAGAGAAAGGAGGGA
Source organism: Neolamprologus multifasciatus (assembly GCF_963576455.1). Classification (NCBI taxonomy): domain Eukaryota; kingdom Metazoa; phylum Chordata; class Actinopteri; order Cichliformes; family Cichlidae; genus Neolamprologus; species Neolamprologus multifasciatus. Next base: position 4,847,846 of record NC_140444.1, on the reverse strand, counting down.
GGACACATAAGGATGTACATACATGCACACACACACACACCTGTCCTAGTTTCCCCCAGCTGTGAGTACAGTCTGTTTCTCCCAGAGACACTTGACAGAAAGACGTTGAACGGCACTCTCACGCACACTCTCAAAACCCGACACATGTGTACGCACAAGTCTCTCTGCGGCTTAGAGATGTCACGTCTGGCTGAGTTTTAAGTGTATCTAAGGGGCTATGATTATATTCCTCACCACACACACACACACACTTCTCTGGAGAGCCTCAGTGGGGCTGAGGACTCATCCAGTATGACAGCAACGGTTGATGGCTCTGCTCAGTGCAGTCTGACATCGCCTCAGGTCAGTTTGATCCAGACCTGTGTTTGCTCCATTGATTGTCCTACCTGTTAAATGACACACACACACTCACACACACACACACACATGCATGCTGTTCGCTTAAATGACTGACGACAGAAACAACTGTCTTTGATTGGCTGTGAGCAAAAAACAAACACAGTTGTACCATAGACTGTAAAAGAAAGATGGACATAGCCATTGTGAAAGCAAATTTATGTCAAAGACAGTCGATCATTAGTTATCATATGAATCTCTTTGCTACAGTCGGTACGGAAAGTAGTTTTTCACTCTTTGTTATATTGCAGCCATTTGCTAAAATCATTTAAGTTCATTTTTTTCCTCATTAATGTACACACAGGACTCCATATTGACAGAAAAACACAGAATTGTTGACATTTTTGCAGATTTATTAAAAAAAGAAAAACTGAAATATATGACCCACTCACAAGTACAAGTATTTTGGTGATAATTAACCATAGTGTGTGAAGAGGACTCTATATTTACATAAATACACAAATAGGAATCTAGATCTAGATAGATAGATGACTAGATATGATTCAAACCACTGCAGAGCAGTACTTTAAATACCTACAGCGTGCTCTAATAAAATGTTACATGAGGTCTAGTGGGACAAGCACAGAGATGAGTCCGCTGTCAGAGGCCATTAGAAGATCATTTGTAACCTTCACTAAAGCTTTTTCTGTGCTGTGATCAACTCTGAAACCTGACTGAAACTCTGTCAATAAGCCATTACAATACAGATGATCTGTTAGCTGTTTGACAACTGCTCTCTTTCAAGAATTTTCGAGGTAAAAGGAAGGTTGGAGATCGGCCTATAATTAGCTAAGACAGTTGGGTCAAGTGAACACTTTTTAAGTAGTGTTGTGGTCCGTGGGGGTACCTGGAGGGTGTCTCCTTCTGTGGCTGCTGCACCATCCCTTTGGGGCGGGGACTTCGGTGCTTCAACTGAGCCTCAGCTGCGAGCAATCAGCTGGCGATCTACTTCAGCTGTCTCAACCGGCTCCTCCGTGCCAGTTTGTTCCACCCGTCTCAGTGGTAAATGACGTTTCCCTTTGTGGTTTTCCTTGTGTGACTTAGCTCTCGGAGTAATTTCTGTCTTCCCTTCGTACAGCGGAGTTCCTATCCTGGCTTTCACCTTACGGGGACAGTCCCCGCCTCCCAGCCAACCCCCACGCTTCAACTTGGGACCCTCCAGACGCTTTCCACGGACCTCTCCCCTCCCCTCAGTGATTCTAACCCGGACTGGCACAGTAAGGCGAACAATTCTCCAGTTTCTAGTTATCTATGCTCCAGTTTTCCCTTCAGATTATAACTACCTCCTCCTCTGTCACAGAATATTTCCGCGGCTCACTGACCTCCTCCCCGTACCTGCAACTAGCCCGATTGGCCTCCCTTGTCACGTTAGGTCACTTTTTCGATTAAAATTCACTGTAAGCATTCCTCGCCCGTGTTTGTCTGCATTTTTGGGTCCACTTTCCTGATCGAACCTATTGGTTCATGACAAGTAGTGGTTTAGCTAGTGCTAGCTTGAAGGCCTGTGGTACATAGCCGATTAATAGAGACCAGTGATCGTATTTAAGACTGAAGATTAATTAATGGTAGGAGCAGTCTTGTAGGAATGGGGTCTAAAAGACACTTTGATGGTTTGGAGGAAGTAATTGCTGAACCCCAAAGGGACTCCTCACCTCTCAGCCATGCCCCTCCACTCACTAAACCACCGCAACTGCCCCCAAGTTCTTAAAGTGGTAAGCACCTATTTTATCTTCTCATAACAAACAGTGCAAGAAACAGTGGGTCTCATTAATTAGTCGACTCTTTCCCCTCTTGAGGCGCAGTCACATGGATTCCTGTCTATGCTGATTTGTCTGCAGAGCCTTTCAGAATAGCTGAAACTCTGTTTGCCACAAATGGACACATGGTCTCACCCTGGAGATTGTTGAGTACCATTGTACTGTCCATCATGAATGTATATTGTGTTTCATTGCTTGCATTACGCAGGATAAGGTAGCTGACTGATCCATAAGCACCCGTGTGAATTTGAAAGTGTCTGATTCAACACACCCATTGAGACCAAGGCCCCTGTTGAGTGGAAGTTTGTCATGATCCAGGTTTTTGTTTCTGTTGTCAGTTCAGACTTTGGGATGGAGTCTAGCACCTTCCGTCAGTTGCTCACGCATTTGTTAAGACGGAGGTCTCAATTGCTTCAGATTTTTAAGACTCATTGATACAGCAGCCTCCTCAGTAGCGACAAACTTGACAGTCATCGTTGTAAAAATTCTGCACAACTGTTTGAACTACTTCAGCTCTGAACTGTCCTCTATCTTCAGCGCACTTCCTCAAAGCGAAAATGGCGCAACTGGGTGAGGATGTGGCCCCAATCAAGTGCACCGTCATGTTGTGCTCAGTCAGAAGACAACTTGTTCTTGGTCTACTCTGAAATTCACTCTAGCCTGATGTGTGTGTGTGTGTGTGTGTGTGTGTGTTTGTTTGTTTTGATGTAATTTTAACTGAAAGCATAAGCATTCAACACATCTTTTATTCTACTCCACAACTAGCCAGTCAGTCTCTGGTGTTACTTTAATTTGGCATGATGTTGGGTTTCCTGTTTTTTGTTATCTCTATTCCTATTAATTTTACTTCCTGTTGTAGTTCCCGTAGTTTGTGATTGTCACCTACCATACATAATTAGTCAACCGTCTCCTTGCCATGCCACTTGCCTTCATGCCTGTTTTTCGATAAAAGATTTAAATTGTTAGACTTTTTTTCTGTCCCCTGATGTCATGCATTCGGTTCCTCTGTCACACCTCTGGCCTAAATAATTAATTACAACATCAAAAACCAGTACAATATTAGTGCTATTATTAGTACAGTTATTAGTAAAGTTACTTGTCTATTCAAAGGTGTGTTTTGTGTTTACCTAGCTGTTTGGGCACCTATTAAAGTGATAATCATCTGGGTTAAGGTATCAAATTGCTTTTTTTGCTGGACAAATGATTTACTTCCTGGTTCCTACAGTAATTTTCTTTCCTCCATGGCAGCTAAATACATCAGAAGATGTCAGAATTTTCCATATTTCCTATAGTTCAGAGCTTTTATGTATGTATGACATGTGCTCTTACCTCTTAACCTGTTTTTGTTGCTGTTGCTGAGCCACTTTTTCCTTGGTGTCTTTGGTGTCCGGTTTGAGAACCAAATGTTGCACAGTTCATTTCCATAGGAAGAAAATCATAGAATAAACTATGTGTTGGCTATATCTGCCAGTCACTGATGAATTTCTTGCTGTAATTCCAAAAACAGCAAATTAAGTCATCGATTCAAACCTTGGGCACCAGCAATGTTGTGGCGCGCTGGTGCCAGTCTCTCTTGTGTCTTTGTTGTAGGAAATCAATGGAATAATTTCTGGATTGGGCACCAGCAGTGGAACAGGGGTATTTACAACTCAGGTGCTGGTTTTAGGTCTGTTCAACAAGAACACAGCTCCCACAAAAATAACAGTGATAGCAGTGGAGTAAATGCAGATCTTTAAGAAATATCGCTAAGCTGAGTCCCATTGTGTCACGTTCCGAATTGGAAATGATTATTCATGCTTTTGTTTTATCTCGCTTAGACTATTGTAATTCCTCGTTTACTTGCTTAAGTAATGCCTCCATGGAACGACTGCAGGGTGTTCAGAATGCTGCTGCCAGGCTTCTGATAAAGCATCACAAATACTCCCATGCCACTCCCCTGCTGATTCAACTGCATTGGCTCCCTGTCAAGTTCAGGGACCAATTTAAGATCATAATCATGACCTATAGGGCCCTGCACGGTGTAGCTCCAACTTACTTAAGTGATCTTCTTCTTTCCTATCACCCTAGCAGGTCCCTGAGGTCTTGTGACCAGGGGTTGCTGGCTGTCCCACATACAAGGTTAAAAACAAAAGGTGACAGAGCGTTTGTATCAGTGGCTCCCAGACTCTGGAACTCACTCCCTTTGAGTTTGAGATCTGTGGACTCAGTCATGTCTTTTAAAAAGCAGTTAAAAACTTATTTGTTTAAACTCGCTTTTGGTTGATTTTGTTTTGTTTTAGATTTTAATGTCTGTTTTCTGCCTCTGTAAAGCACTTTGTGATTTTATCTTGAAAGGTGCTATATAAATAAAATGTTATTTATTATTTATTTATTTATTTAAATATATGAGCATTTCTCATTTATTCCCAAAAGTAAACTAGGCGGATTTAAACATGACTCGCATTGCAAATCTTCACTAAACGATTGACTCAAATGTCCATGTTTTGCCTGAAGCAGCAGTACTTGTTGAAGAGTACAGCACATAACAGGAACTAAATGTTCAGTACTGTGGGAGTCGTTATCTGTGATACGTTCTACTTTTGTTTTATTTGTCCATAAAGAGGTGAAGGTAAAAGCCATGGAGAGGAACTACAGCTCCTCAGTCACAAGATGAGGAATAGTTTAGTCACATCCTTCCTTAAGTGCTCGTTAAGCGGGACAAACAGCAAAACAGTGTTCATGTTTGAGTGTGCGTGTGACCGTCTGTGTACTCAGTGGATCAGCGGAGGGAAACGGTGACACTCTTTGTCCGTTAAGCTTTGTTAACAGAACAAACATTATGTATTTCTCTGTGCGTGTGTTGGATATGTGCAGCTATTACTAAGATGCCACTGGCAGAAATTACACAACACCTGCTGTTTTAACATACATGCTATGAGTGAGTGTCTCTGGGGAATCTACAAATATGCTCTCTGTTACTGTTTCCTGTTTCCTAACAGGCAACACATCAGGCTGACACTGCTGCTGGAAAACTATTTGCCAGGATTTCATGCTGTCATGTGATACATTCTTGTGAAAAACAAAGTTATTATGATGCATTTCAACTGCTGATTAAGAATATTTTTAAGTTTGTCCGCGTGCACAGCAAAACTTAACCAGTACGTTGCTGTGCAGCAGTTCAAAAACAAAACTGTGCTTTTTTTTTTTTTTTTTACTTGTATATTACTTAAAAGAATCTTTAATGCTTTTCCTTATTTTTGTAATTTTTGAAGTTTTCATGTTAGTTTGGTTATAAGTTTGTGCTGTTCTTATTTGGGGGTTAGTGGAGGTTAGTGATTATTTATCATCTGTCTCGTTGGTTTCTGTGTTTGGTTCCTTGTCTAGTCTGTCATGTGTGTTAGGCCTGTTAAGCTTGTGTTGTCATGTCTAAGTCTGCATGTTTCCTGTTTTATTTTGAAAAGGGGTCTTGTGTTCTGTGTTCATATGGTTAGTTTTATTCTTTCCTGTGCATCGTTATGTTTATCCTAATCAGCTGTTTCCTCATGTGTGTATTTAAGTCCCCTGTTTTCTGAATGTCTTTGTCAGGTTGTCTGTTATCCCCACCATTGTCTTAGTCACAGTCATAGAGCTTCATAGTGTTTGTTTCTTAGTGTTTTTTAGTTTGCTTAGGGTTACATGTTCCAAATAAAACTTTTTGCTTTACGCTTTTCGCTTTTGTTTAAACCTGCAACTCTTCGTCCACAACTGCTTTTGGGTCCTGTTTCAAAAACACACTGGCGCACCCCGCCGTGACAATTATGACTCACTCCCAAAATGTTTTTGACTGACTCTTTGCAGCTCTGCCAATAGGCAGAGAAGCCCCGCCCACCTGCTGCTGGGAGTTACACCACCATGAGCCATGTTCTTTTAACCAATTGCAACAATACTTTACTCTTCAGGCCTCACACAGTTGTTTTCTCTACCTTTGTAATTTTTTCTTTGAATTTGTTGTTTTTGTCCAGGTGTAAATGAGATTTTAAACCTGGTAAAATAAAATAATTATAAATTTCAGACAGAAATGCCAAAAAAGTTATTTTCCCCTGAATCTAATAACTGGTTCTACCACCCTTAGCAGCAAGAACTGCAACCAAGCATTTTCAATAACTGGAGGAATTCCAGCTTTGGAGCATTTTCAGCCCACTCGTCTGTGTAGACTTGATTTCATTTCAGCCACACTGAGACGTTTCAACCATGAACGGCATGTTTAAGGCTTTGACAAGGTGACATTTGCCTCAGGTCACTTTGCAGTGCCATAAAAAAATAAAAGAAATTTATAAAAGAAAGGGCATGTTCATACTAACCCAAAAGATAACGGAGGTACTTCATGAACTGGGACACATGCATGTGTTACAAGCATGCATGGATGTGTAGGCTCATAGAGAAACGTGGCCCCAGTTATAAAATGCAAAACTCTTTCTTAGATTGCAGACGCAAATCAGGAGTTGAATGGGAGAGTTTTCTCTACATGCAGAAATCTGTTATGAAGTTACCACATGCTAGGACACTGGACTGCGAGCGCTGAATCATCTTCAGCACATTTACATTTGTTTTGCAAATTTCTACTGACGTCATGCTCTGAAGCTACACTAAACGAACGCAAATTACAGGGATTCCTACACGTTACACTTACCGGAGCTGGTAATCCTTGAAAACCCATGGCATGAAGCGTTCACAAAAGCTCTCTTTTGTGTTGATGTTAATGCCAAAAGAGGTTTTTAATGACAGGTATTCAGTCAGCTAATGTTGTACACGCCTCAGCACTTGCCGATCCTGCTCTGTAACTTTATGTGGTGTGACACTTTGGGGCTGAGCTGCTGTGGTTCTTACAGCTGATCGTTGAATACCTATGAGAGAAGAAATTTCACAAGCTGACTTGTTGAAATGGCATTCTTTACAGAGCCACGCATGAATTCACTGAGTTCTTTAGAAAAACCTGTTCTTTCACAAATGTTTGGAAAGGCAGACGGCATGATTGGCTGTCGGCATCCTCCTCAGACACACAGTAACATATCAGTGTTTAGCCATTTCATTAACAAGCTGTATGAGCAAATTTAAGGCAAAGTGGCGATTTTGGATGAGCCTGAACCTCCAATGCCCGTCCAAAACATCAACGCTGAAACAAAGACACAGTATGAACAGGAAACACAGACATCTGCAGCTCAGTTGCTGGGCAATACTTACTTTTAAATACTTTTTTATAC